>NW_010297315.1:0-48669 GCF_000700745.2 Antrostomus carolinensis | reverse complement strand
CAGATTCAGTGGAAACAAACTTAAATATCCAGGCTGGTTTTCCCTGTTACTGATGGCTTCAAGTCAGCTAGTCTATGAGGCCAACACTGGTCTCCTCTGGCACCAAGGTTTTTCGCTTTACCAGAGATTCCAATGTGTTTGGAAATGGTTTCTGATACTAACCCACTGCCGTCTCCCTTGAATTTCAGCTCACACTTGGAAGTTAAAAATCCTGCCCCAAAGAAAATAAATTCTCATACTCAATTACCATGCAAAATATTTGCTCATTGTATTGCAATTTGAGAACACTGTATTGTCTATTATGGGAAATTAGTATGTTCTTCTTCCATTTATACTGAGATTACAAACTTGAAAAGAAACTGCTGCGTTTCCTATCTTCTGTGTAGACCATGAGGAATGGGAAGCCTGTATTGTGAGTTGGTGTTCACAGAATCACAGAGTGGTTGAGGTTGGAAGGGACTCCTAGAGCTCATGAACCAGGATTTTGTCCAGATGGTTTTCTAATATCCAGGAAGGGAGATTCCATAACCTCTCTAGGTATTGCTAGGACAAGCCCCAGTTCAGTGTCTGTGTGCTTACAATAAAATATACATGTGCATAAAACTTCCTGACAAACTTGAAATTCTTGTGCAATTATTCTCCTTGTTGCATTCTAAAATTGGGGTTTGCAAATATGTTTCTTAAATGACTGAACTTTGGAAACAAGGTCATTTTTGAAATGTTACAGATGTTAAGCGTACCCACTATCTTAAGTTTTTTCTCTTCAGTTTTTAGTTTTATTGAACAAAAATGACAAAATGATTCTTCAGGGCTTAATACAATTGGAGATGTGCATTATTTATCAAAATACTACTCATTTTGAAGCACTTTTCATGGCCAAATTCCATTATGTATCCCACTGTCCTTCCCTTCACATCAGTGTCCATTGGCAACAAAGACTAAAATGGTTTCCTTTTTGCTTCATGTCTTGCTTTAACCACAGATGGAAATTAATCTGGACATTCAGTGGTTTTGTTAGTGACACACAGTCTGCTTTCTTAGCTATTTCTTAGTAATTTAAATTTAAGAGAAATACTCTGCTATTAAAACCTCAACTAGTCTGTCATTTTTGGAGGTTATAACAAAATGGAAGGGGGAAGGTCTCCTAGAAGTTGTAACTACAAAAATAATTTTAAAATTATTCTAAGTAATACAGTTTCTTCTCTGGATGCTTTCTTTATGTGAACCTGTTAAGGTTCTCTGTATAATCCTTGAAACTCTGTTTAGTTTCTACTTCATTTTATTGTATGCAAATTTTTTAAAGGCATATTGCAAACATGTCTCAGTCATGCAATTAATGAAAAGGGTAATAGGGTGTCTCTATCAAAATTATCCATTCCAACATGGAATGTCAGCTTAGGTATGACTTCATGATGATGCTTCTACAGACGTTAAAATAATGGTAGAATATCCACTCTCTTGTCTTCAAATTGATCAAATTTAGGAGTATCTTCTCAGTTGTTCAACTGAACAAATGTGGGAGCATCTTCTTTTCCAATAGTCTTCTGTCCCCTCCTAAACCTTTCCCAGAATAACAGGAGTTTCACTGCTGTAGTCGGTTACCTAGTAGTAGTATTTTCAATAATACACATAAAAATTCAGAAGAACAAGGACAGAATTTTCTGAAGTCATAAATCTTTTTCCACTAGTGATGTGAAGGACAGATGATTATACTGTCTAGCTTTGCAGATTTTATGTTTTTAAATATATATAAAGAAATTAAAAGCAAGCCTCTAACCTGCAAAGATTTAGATCATACTTTACTATGGACAGAATGAGTTCTGTTACATCTTTTAATCATATCCCTATAGGAAAATAAACAAAGCATAATTTCATAAGTTTTATGTAGCTTTATAGCTGCTATACCTAGCATGCTGGTTAAATTATGAGTTTGATAAAACAGTAACTTCTTTACTGTTAGACTTCAAGTTCTGCTTTCTGTTGTGTAGCTTATCATGGGGTAAAAATGTGTGGTTTTAGGTGGGGTAACTTCTTCAAGATAGACTATGTTCATACTATTGCCTACCTCTGCTTTCTCTTGGAGTCATTATGCAACTTTGAACGAGGAAAACTGAAACTAAAGGAGCCCCAGCACCATGCACTCTACTGTTGTTGGACTTTATACAGTAATACGAAAAAAGGGAGAAGTGGAGGGGAATGTAAATGTGGTAGTGGAGATAGTGGAGATTCATATGAAAGCTTCTGCTAAAGCTGTACTTGTAGAAATCACTGAGGTATGAAGGTGTACATCAATTATGTGAAACTGGTGCTGTGAGGTTTTAAAAAGCTGTTTTGTTTTTAGGTCACATTGGAATGCTTCAAGCTACTCAAATGACTCAAGAAGTTACGATCAGAGATTTGGAATCAGAAAAGTCTAGATTAAAAGAAAAACTATCCCAACTGGAAGAGGAAAGAAACTTACTACAAAGCAAAACACAAAGTCTGGATGAGCGACAAAGGCAGCAAATTCTGGCCTTGGAGAAGGTTCAACAGCTTATTGGTTTTAGTTGAATAAAAGCAAAAGACTTAGAATTCTCGGAAAAAAACCTTGTTTATATTTTAATTTTTGTTTGATATGACTGGACTAAGTCCAGTAGTAGTGTGTTCCAAGTATATGTCATGTAGCAACATACAATGACTAACATAGAGTGTAAAGTGAGAGGAGAGGGAAGTCAGATTAGATGACTGCCTTGGACATTTTTAACAGTTTAGTTTATGACCCCATGTGTAGATGCCTAGTATCTAAAGTGTCTCAGTAAGGAGAAAGGTGAAATGGTCAAAGAACAATTAAAAAGGCCATTCTCTGAAAATGTGCTGAACACGTTTAAATTGAAATTTTCTATAGGCTTAATACCTGATTGCTCTTTCCCCAGATTAAGTAGAGCAAAATTTTAGCAAAATTAGAGCAAAACAGATTTTAATATGGCTGTATTGCTTTGCATGGATATATTGAAACTATCTTTTTGGTTATTAAATTAGTCAGTGCTTAGTGTTTGCTCAGTTTGTTTTGTATGGAAGTTAATTTTTGTAGATTTGTATCACCAGTAATGTTTTTCTATTTTTTCCTCCTACTGTTCAGATTTTACCATTTAGTAGAAATAATTCTGTTTTTCTTTGTCTCTTACAGAAAGTAAATGAAGCAAGGGAGACACAACGTGAATATTATGAGAAGGAGCTGGTAAAATTGCAAGCAAGATTGGAAGGAGAGGCTGCACAGTTAAAGGAGGCTCATTCCAAGACCTTAGAAGAATTGGCATGGAAACACCATACTGCAATTGAAGCTGTGCACAGTAATGCTAATAAGGATAAGAAAAAACTGCAGATGGTAGGTTTGTGTTTTCTTAATAATCAAATGTATGACAACAAGCAATTGGTAGAGTTTGAACCTTGTACTGCAGGATTTTGTTGCATGGCAAATTTTATTTTGGAGTTACCTGCAGATCTGCTGCCCTCTCTGAAGAAACTGCTGAGCCCTTATTAAAAAAGTATACATCTTGAAGAAAAAAAAAAAAGGCATTTGTACTGGCATTTGTCTGTATGCAGAAGAGGGAGTCTCAAGTCAATACAACTTTCTTTTTGAGCATAGTAGGTGTGTTTTTCCAGGCTTTGTGACCCATATTTAGAAAGGTTGGTATATGACTCAAGATCAGTTCTTGTTTATTTTACTCTAATATGTATTTAAAATTTTCATAAACACCCCAGAAGTACAGAAAGATATTATATTAGTACTTGACTATGTGCATACTCAGAAGACTCCAACAGCTGTTCCTAACTTCCATCATAAAATTACACTGTGTATCAACTATTCATTTACCTTTGATTGCAATCCTGAAACTGAAAGGCTCTTTTGGAAGTAGTTGTTTGAGACATACATGCATCTGATCTTTCAGGTTTATTTTCCTTGTAACTGTAAACATGCCTGTTATTAAAGCAATGTCTCTTAAGGGTTTCTGGGAATATTTTTTACTTCAGTAAGATGGGGGCTCTTTTTGGTTTCTTTTGTTGGTTATTAAAATAATGTAGAGAATAAAGCAAAGGATATCCTAAAATGTTCTTAAATTATTAAATGAGTTAAAATAGGGAACAGGTCTATAAATGTGAGACAAGTGAAACTTGATTTTAGCAAGGGCAGATTAACTATGAAAAGGTGTCAGGGTCAAGATCTCAGTAAATCTTAATCAGTGTGCTGTCTCCTCTGTCAAACCTGTATTGCTAAGCACATGTTTGTTTGAGTGATTCAAGGAAGAAACAGTTAGTCTGAAATGTGGAGAAGAAATGAATTTAATATGAGGAAGAAGCATGGCACAAGGAGCCTTGGGACAGAGGACATGAGGATTTGCTGGGACTGGAAGACTGGGAAAGGCATCCAGGGTTTGGAATTTTGTTGAAAAAAGACAACAAAAAAAAGGGAACAGAAGAGAATTCTAAAGAATGAGAATAGGACTACAGGACTCCAGAAATGGCTTAAGTATATCTCTCTGCTTCAGTTTTTCGATCTGTAAAATCAACTGTAAAAATGACATCAGTGCATAGGAGGATTATGAAAATAGAGCTACTAATAATTTTGCAGTACTGCACAGCTGTACTGCCAAGTGTCATAAAAGAACTAATTACTTGATTATCAGAATAGGGTCTGAATAGCACTAGTGAAATTTTGCAGATAGCAGATTTCACAGTGCAAAGAAAAACTGAGCAGGTGTCATTTAGCAAGCAACATTTGTCCCACGTGGTGATTGATCTGGGCCCGATGACGAAACATGCACTTGTTGAGTTGTGTTGTATAGCAACATGTTATTGAAAGTGTAACCCTCTGTTTTGACACTCTGTCCTACTTCTGCCATGAACAAAGAGGTTGTGCAAGCAGTTTATACGCGAATTATTTATTGCCTATTGAACACCCTAACGGAGTACTAGAACTAACAAGCTATGCTGACGTCCCCTAGCAAAACACTTGGGGAGTCTCTGGTTTTGGGTGAGGAAAGGTTGACCTCCGTTACTTCTTTGAATGAGCTGGATGACATTAACTTGCTGCCTTCCAGCTCCCTGGTTTTCCTTAGGGTTCTGTACCTTTTCATTACAGTCTTTTTCCTCTTGAATTCTTAAGCACTTAACTCACCCTGTCTCTACAATCTTACCAATGCTTGCAGTTGTACTTTTTGTTTCCTGCATGGCCCTGGTCTATGTATTTTCATAGCTGTTTCTGAGATATTACGGATTTCTCAGAAATCTGAGCCCAGGGCTGCACAGAGGCACTGAATCAATGCTAAGCCTTGCATTACACCTGAACCCTTACGAGGGAGGTAATAAAGGATCCTCTGTAGCTGCATAGAAAACCTTGAAGTCTTCTATTACCTGACTCTGGAGCACCTTACCTGGCAACCTTAATTTTCTTCAAGAAGACTTTGTGGTATAATAAATTATATAGTATATTTCACTGGAATATATAATAAAGCTCTTAATTTTAACATGTTTCATGTTAAGTATTTTGTGACAGAAACTGTTCTTCTGAAAATCTCTTCTGAACTTTAATAAAGCTGAAGCACACATTTATAGTGTTCCTTAAGAAAAATAAAAAAGTTTCTAACATATGTGTATACATAGAACATATGCAACATAGGCTTATGTAAGAGAAATATAATTCATCCACAGAGTTTTATTCAGAATTTTTTATTATTCCACAGAGATTGAATGAAAACAGAGATGTTATTTGATTCTTTCCATATAACTGAACTTGAAGACTAATTGTTGATTTCTTTTGGTTCTACATAAATTTTATGGATATAGTGTGGGGCTTATTTTAATTTATTGCCACTGCCTGAAAAACTTCCCAAAGCTCAGTGTGGATTTTAAGCTTTACTATTTTCTGTGGGGATTATGTGTAGGAGGTAGATGAGTAAAGGCTGAAGTATAAGCATTTTATCAGTGTAATTTTATAAAAAGTGAAAACTTCTGCATTCTGTCAACGCAGATTGAAAAACTGTGAAAATAGATATAGATTTAATTATTTTGATAATTAAGTGCTAAGTGAAACTAGTAATTGAGAAGAAAGTCCTGTTTGTCTTTATTTTTTAATAATCAAGGATGTTAGATTAGAAAATAAACAGAAAAAATAAGGCATCCCTTGTAAAAGAAAATAAATGTTCATGTTTTAACTCTTTAAGAAAAGGACAGTTCTTGCTTGAGATCAGGAATATTTATGCCAGGAGGAATAATTTTAATGTGGTGCACCCATACTTTGTGATGACTATGGCAAGTATTTAATATTTCTTCCATGCTTCTTATTTCTGAAGGAGTTGGAGCAGCAGTTTGAGAAGGAGAAACTGCATTTGGAGGATGATAAGAATCAGCTCCGACAGCAGCTGGAAAACCTGAAGGAAGAGCTGACAACAAAACTGACTTCTGCCAATCAGGAGGCAAGGGGTTAATTTCACTGTATCCGCTAACAGTCCTGGGCATTAGACCACACTTCATCAGTAATGATTGTGTGTCCAGTATAGAGCTATATATACACTATTCCGTCTGTTTAGTGCCTTATTTCTCTTTAAAGTGGAGTATTCTTCAAACATGATAAGTTATTTGACTGTTTCTGAGCACTGATTTTATTGTCCTTAACAAAGCAAAAGAGACTGAGGTACAAAATAGTTGATGTAAACAGTCTTTCTTGTTTTAACTGTGCTTATCCTCTCATTAGGTACAGAGGCCTCTATACAAAATATGTCAGGAGACAGAGGGAACATTATTTGTATTCAAACCCATATTTGTTTACAATTAACATATTGTAAATTCTGGTCAGCTTCCTGACCTGAAGATGATCTTTATATATTTCCATCAAAAGATGATGTGAAACATCTATAGTAAGACCCAAATTATTTGCAGTGTTTTGATATATACAATCAATGTTAAATGTATCATATCTCAATACAGTTTCAATTTTTTTAGTTTGAAATCACCACCTTTTCGTAGTAAAATATTTTTAAACTAGAAATATATTCTACTGACATAAAAAAATCAATCCATTCTTGTCTGCAACTTTTACCTGTTTCAAGAAAATATATTATTGATATATCAGTACATTAGTATGTTAATACACATGTGAATGTACTACATTATTATATATTAAAGTCTATATTCAGAATATAGACTTTAATATAGTTTCAGTATATTAATATATACTTTCAGAGTAGTACCTACCAGATATATCTATATATGCATACCAGAGAACATATTCTAGTAGGGTAGTTGAACCTACTTTTGAGCTCAGCAGCACTGCTATCAGTCAGTCATGAGTAACTGTTAAAGAGGGGACTCTGCTGCCTTCTGGTAGTTGTGACCCCTTTGCCAGTAGTTTAGTGGAGAAGGTGCAAATTGTACCTGGAACTGCTCTTGCTCACTCTTTAACATTGTGCTTATCTACATTCAAATTGATGAAAATATGATTTATTTGTTATATAAGTTAACAAAATCATGCACAGGTTTATTTTTCCTTCAAAATTACAGAAAGTTTTGTTATTTCTTTTTAGCTTTAACTTCTTTGTTGTATGTTAACTTTCCTTGTTGCTGGATTAGATCTGAGGAGAGCACTATTTTCATTCTATAGTCATTCAACACTCTAGGTTTTAATTTAGTTTATCAACTTCTCTTGGGTTCATGAGTAATAAACTTGCTCCTTCTTTGAAGGAAATAACTTCAAATGTTTTAAGAATGAGTTTTCATTGTCTAACTGGTATGAAGTTCAGGCTTGGAAAATCCATCAGCACACTGAATTAAAAAAATAGAGACATAGCTAAGGAGTAGATAACTCTAGCATAAACTAAAATAAGGAATTAGGGCCAGCTACTATTTAATAGTCGAGTTTATATACATTCTTATGCCAGGGTAAGTTTAGTACAGTGTATTTTGCATATTGAGAGAATGAGATAAAGTGTACAGACAATAAATTCGGGGTGGTCTGTAAATCCACTCTGTGTAGTACAGAGGCAATATGTTTTATTATTGTGTTTATTTTGAGTACATGAGACAAGGGCTTCACTCACAGCCGCAGCTTCCTCTTAGATCTCTATTGACAACTGACAACAGTTTCTCAGTGTCTTCAGTGACCTGGAAGAAACTTCCCTGTGAAATGTTTGGCACATTTTTAGCTTAGCTCTTACATTTCTACTGCTGCTTCCTTTTTGTTTTGTTTTAAGTCATAGAATTCATTTAACAGCAGGCATATATTTATTACTTTCTGTAGATGTTAGCTTAGTTCTGGCCTCCCTGCTGAGAAAACTGGTTTTGAACCTATGCCATCCTCTTTTCTTTTTGACAGATTTTTTGATGGCTATTATCTTAGCTGAAGTATGAGGAAGATTCAAGCCTCATTAGGCTCGCTCCTAGTACCAAGCTATTTAAGAACAGTGTAATCTTAGATACTTATCAGAGATTTTTTTGAGAGTTCACGTTAAGTCAAGATACTAACTTTTTCATGTGTCTCTCAGAATGAGGCTGGCTGTTTACATTTTAGATCTCCTTCCTCTCACTGTTGACCAGCCAAGACCTTTTAGAAAGACTCTTTGATTGTGATTCCTGAATAGACTAGTCTAAGGACTGGCCATCTCCAAAGGTTTCCAGTATTACTAAGGATCATATTAAACAGCTTCCAGCATTGCTTTGTCATTAGTAGAACAGAGCTAAGCCATGTATGTGGTATTCCTGCGTAACATTTGCATGTCCTTTAGATCTACAGGACTGCTGTTCACTTATCTTGCAAGTGGTGTGCTACTACCAGTTACAGAGACAGTGGTGCACTTTGAGGATATCAAGTTTTAGGGGAAGTTTTTCATGTAGACATTCTCCCTCAGGCAGTGGGCTTTGTAGGGAATTAGTAGTTTTTGCATATAATGCAAAGGAGCACATAGAGAAGTGCTCAAGGTGACGTTAGTTTTTCTCTGAGATCTGTCATGCCAAAGAAATTTGGGGTTCCATGCTGAGAGGAAAGGAGTCGTACTTCTCAAATACCTAATGGGCTGCATACAGAGGGAGAGAGTTTTGGGAGGGAGGGGTGTCTGTATGTGTGTGCCTGTGTGCATGTGCCTGTGTATGTTAAAAATTACTTGCAGGTAATTATGCTAACAAACAGAAAGTAGTTATTACTGTTACCTGTTCATACCTGCAAACCAAAGGTTTGTCTTTTCTTGGGACTTTTGTCTCTTTGTGAATGAATTTATCTCAATGTACAAAGGCAGTGACACAGACTGTACTGCAAAAACTTCAGTTCCCATTAGCTGCTGTTCTTTGGTCCCATTAATCTGTTTTTCCAGCCTACAGATTCAAAAAGTTTTTCCTTTCCTATAGCTGGTGAACAGTCTTCAATCTCTAATATTCTTACCTGAAGCAGAGGAGTATAGTATTGTCGTTTTACAGATGGGGAGCTGAAGCACAAACAGGCAGAGAAAAGTGTATTGTTACATAGCAATTAGGGAAAGGATCACATTATACTCTGCAGATATTAGATTGAGCTTTAAACAGGCTAACTTATGGAAAGGTAGCAGTATGAAGACAGAGGAACGTACACAAACGTAGCACAAGTTAATTTATCCATTAAATTAGAGATAATACATATTTTGAAATAGCAGCTCTCGTGATTTTAATTTGCATTAAACGTGCTTTGTCACAGTAAAATTACAGGTAATTTCAGAACTTTTATGTAACCTCTTTCCTTCAAAAATGCTTCAAATATAGATTGGATTTTTTTCCTTGTAAAAATCCTTAAATTGAATCCTTGTTTGATTTTTATAATGTTACAGGAATTTGTTTTTTAATGTAGAAAAATCAAGTGATATTAAAGGAAAAAAGGTTGTGCAAATAAAAATTTGTCTAGGTTGGAAATCACTGGAAGAAAATGAAATGAGTGACTTGGCTGCCATTAGTAATAATGATGTAAATTACAAGTCTGGGGTTTTTCTTTGTCGTAGGTGTGTCGTCTGCAAGACCTAGTACGAAAAAGTGAACAAGGCCTTGGTACTGCAGAAGGACATATCTCCAGTCTTCAAGAAGCTCAGGAAATACTCCAGAAAGAACTAGAATTAACTAGAGCAAGACTGCGAGAGACAACAGATTCATTGTATAGTGTTGAGGTAACCATAATGTTGGAGAATAAATTGTTCAAAGTACAGTCACGGTGGTTTTGGTTTTATTTTTAAAATGACAAGAAGTATTATAGCGTACACTTTACTGAAGAAGCTTCATATGGCTTCATTAAAAGAGAGATTTCTCTTTTTATTTCAAGCAGAGAGAAAAAAACCTGAAAAACTAGGGTGGGTTGATTTGAGTTTTTCTTTTTGGTAGGTTGTTTTAGGCTGGGGCTTTTTGGTTTGTTTGGGGTTTTTTTTTTCAGAACACTTTTAGTACTTAACATATATTGCTGCAAGCACAGCTTTCCATGGTCAATATAAATTGTAGCTGCCAAAGTATATACAAAATCTTACCCAGATTTGGATTTTTCAGAGACTTAACAGAATTTCATGGCAATTTAAAAAGGAGGTGGGTTACACCAGTACTGTTCCAGTGTTCCAGACAGTTTCATGTCCTGGTACAAAACAAGATCCTAGTTCTAGAATTCATTGAGACCTTTTTAGTATGCATGCATGCATACCATGTCGTCTTCAAATAGTGGCCATAGTTTTCATTTCAGGTTCAAATTCTGAATTTCAGAAGATGCTTGAGTATAGTTTAAAGATATATTCTATGATATCTTGAAAGATAGCAGACTATCATCCAGAAAATGTGACCATTTTATAGAACTGAAACAATTAATTTGTCTAAGCACAAATATATTGCTATTTTAGTTGGCTTAGATGGAACTGGAACCATCAGTTAATCTGTCAATAGCTCATTGACTTTAATACTAAGTATAACCTTTCCTTTTTCTTTCCTCAGTAAACAATGTACATTTACCAGATCACTGCAATATTTGAAGTAGAGCAGCAAATACTAAAAAAAAAAGAAAAAAATAAATCCCTGAATCAGTTTTTGTACTGGTGTTATTTTCTTAACAAAACCAGCCTGGAACAGGATACTGGTGGGATTTTTTTTTTTCTTAATTTCTTTCAGCTATGGTCATTAGATGTGCATCCTATTACAGTTTATAACTTTCTCTGTATTTTTTTATAATTCCTTAAGGATCCATATGAACTACTGCATTCTTCTTTCTGTACCTATTACAACATTTAAATATTCATATATAGCAGGTTATTGGCAATAACATTTATCTTAACAGATTTTAAAATATATAAGTGAAAAAATCCTAGGGAAAAATTCTCACTTTAAAAAGTCTTAATTTAAATTTAGACAACCATGTTTGCTTCTCATGGATGAAGCAAGCACACTGAAAAACATTAATGTAAGTATAAATTCTAGGTAGTACCTAATACTATTTTAGCATGGTAAAATTTGAACAGAAATTTATATGAATTCTGAAATTTTTTTCTGTGTTCAGACTGAAAGCCTGTTTCTGCCAGGTTAGTCCAGTCAAGAAACAGAAAGAAGATATGTGGACTTTGTATCAAATCCAGACAGCTCAGGCTTCGAAATTCAAACAATGAATATTTGCTGATTTTTTTATTAAAGTCCAAAACATGCTTGACAAGAACCTGTGCAGCCTGCTGTAATTCTGAAGTTAGTCCTGCACTGAACAGGGCTTAATGACCTTTTGAGGTTCCTTCTAACATAAATTATTCTATGATTCAATGTAACAGTAATTCCAGAATGATTTATTGGAAAACTGCTTTTTATAGGAATGCAGAATTTTATTTCACAAGTAAGAAATATCAGCAGATGTATGTGTTAATTGTGTATAATTAGTAATTACACACTGAAAAAGTTATAGTCCAAGTTTTATGAGCTAGTTGTAACTGCCATTTTTGTTATAAATGCATTCATTTAAGGTTTGAAATACTTTTTTTGCTGCTGATCAGTCTCTATTGTGAAGTTTGTGTTTACAGGGTGAACTAGATCAAGAGAGGCAACAGCATGAGGCAATGATTGCTGCTATGAGAGAAGAGGAAAAGTTCAAAGTTGATAGAATGGCTCGTGACTTGGAAATAAAATGGACAGAAAATCTTCGGCAAGTATTATTTTCCTTTTATTTTATTCTCTAAATAAGAAATGACAAATGTCTTGCATGCAAATGTAAGAGCAAATAAAATGTAAAACAAAGGTTTTTGTTATTATCTAAGGTTTTTCAGTTATTACTGAGTTCTTGATTCTTTTTCACTTCTTGCACAAAGTCCACTGCATTTTAGTTATTTGACCTTTGCTTTTAGACAGGAATGTAATAAGCTTCGTGAAGAGCTGAGGCTTCAGCATGAGGAAGATAAGAAGGCAGCCATGACTCAGCTGTTGCAGCTGAAAGAACGTGAAAAAAATGCAGCAAGGGATGGATGGCAAAAAAAAGTTGAGGATCTCTTAGACCAGGTAACTATGGTCTCTTTGAGAATTGAAGGCCATTACAGTTTAGTTGCTGGTGGTTTATTACTGGTTAACTACATTAAATTGGTTATGACTTCTGTCTTTGAAATGAAATTTTTTAGCATAATGAGTTTTAAACCTAATCATTATGGAACTTGAGTAATATATGAAGAGGCCTTAAAATTATGTGCATGTCCTTCTTTATGCTGAATGCAAATAAAACTTTTTACAGGGTTTTTTTGGGGCAGTGGGAGCATTTTGACAGTCTCGGTTCTTCACTATAAGATTTGTTTGATTCTCTGTTCAGCTATTCTATTGTAAATATTTACCAATGATAATTGTTTGGACTTGGCCATATCCTTCCTCTTTACATTAATGACACTGTACAAATTACTGAAAAGTCAAAATGTCCCTCAGTTTCTACAACACATTTATTGTAGCTATATCTTCTCTTTAAGTAATTTTCAACATTATTTTGGGATAATTTTTATAAATATTGAGCTTTTAATTGCAGCTTGTATTTAAAAACTGAGTTATGCTAGATAATTCATAGAAAATACTTGCTTTCTACTTTTTCTGAATGATAAAAGCTAGAGAACTGATTTTATTGACTACAGTTTCATAGAATAGCTGATAATGAACAAATGCATTTTAAAGTAAGAGAAACAGATTTTGAAACTCATTAAACGACTGTGATTTCAGGATGTTTGTGGGATATCTTTTATTTTGATGTCTAATTTGAGAAGCCTAATAACTGAACATGCACTTGATTACACAGCTTCTTATAGGAACACATAACAATGTATTTTGCTGACAAGGAGATTTAAGCTTGTAAAATCTTGTGGCTTAGGCTCGTAAAAGCTGGAGGTTTTCAAAGTTCTTGGACTGTTACTTTTTATAACATGGATGTAATAAAACTTGGATTCATCTGCTTTTAAGTTTCACTTACTGCCTTTACCTGGATTTCATTTACTCTCTTTACCTCTGCCTATAAATAGCATTTTCTCTAAGTACAATTAATATGAAAGGGATATGTTAGACTTTGTAGTTTTAACATACTTTACTTATCTCTGTCTTTTAAAAGTACCATAATAAATCTAACCTACAGTTTCAGAATGGAAAATTAGTATGTTGCAAATTAGCAATATTTTTGGTGTATGGAAGAAATTTTGGAATCAGAAAACTAACTGTAGTAAAGAGCATTTTACTAGAGAATTTGCAGACATAGGAAATAGTCTGCATATGCAAAATGGTTGGGTTTTTTTCTTCATTCCTTTTACCGTACCAAAGAGCTGCACCATTTCAAAACAACATGTGTGTTCAGAGGACTAGTAACAAAGGAAACCACTGGAGTCTTCACTTATTTTTTTTTTTAATCCAGCTGATGCTTTTCCATACCAATGTTTGAGTTGGATAGGTATCTCATAAAGACTGAAAAGTTATTGTTGGTGGTAGGGAATTAAGCTTGCCCTCTTTGAGAATTCACATTTTATCCAATATACCTGGAGGAGAGAAAATTCCAGACCTTAATGTACAAGATGGGTAACTTGGGGAAATGGGTTTATAGTAAGTTCTTCCTGATTGCAGTACACAGAGGATAAGCCTCTGAGAGTTTCACTGACCTCAATGATAGAATTCCTTAAGTTGGAGGACACCTCAGGAGGTCATCTAGTGCAACCTCCTGCTCAAATCTGTCAACACTGAATTTGAACCAGGTTGCTTAGGGCTTTGCCCAGTCAGGTCTTGAATAACTTCCAAGGATGAAGATTTTACAGCCTCTCTGAAAAATCTCTTCTAGTGCTTATTATCCTCATAGTGAGTTTTTTTTCTTTATATTTAGACAGAACCTCCTCTGTTTCAGTTTATGATCATTGTCTCTCATTGTCCTTTTATGCAGCATTGTAACAAAACTGGATCCTCTTTCTCTATAACCACCTCATAGCTACTGGAAAGCTATTAAGTCCCACAAAACCTTCTCTTCTTTAGACTGAACAAACCTAGTTCCCTCAGAAGGCTATCTGTCCGTGTCCCAGACATCTTCGTGGTAGCTCATCACTGAACCTGTTCAAGTTTATCAACCTTTGTCTTGTACTGGGGCAACCAAAGCTGAATGAACTGGAGGAGGAGACAGAATGGGCCTTCCGAGTGATGTGCAACAAATGCCGAGTCTGTTCCCTTCCCTCAGACTACTGGTTGTTGCCTCAGCCCAGTATGCTACTGGCATTCATTGCTACCATTGCTGATTCATTTTTAGCCTAGCGTTAACTGGGTTAGGCAAAGCAGATCTGTAAACCAGTATGAACCAATGGAGGGTTTGGTCCATCCCATGTAAAGGACTTTGCATTTGTCCTTGTTGAATTTTGTGAGGTTCCTATCAGACCATACCTATAACTTTTATAGGTCCCCCTGGATGGTATCCCTAGCTTTCAATGTACTGTGTCCCCTCCACTGTGCCATGCTCCACCTTCTACTCCTCCCATTTTGGTGTCATCCACAACCTTAGGAGGGTACTTTCTGTCTCCCCCTCCAAATCATTGATAAGGTACTAAAACAAATAGGTCCTGGAACAGATGCCTTAGGAACCCTACTTGTAAAAAGCTTTCAGATAGTGAACCATTATCTGCTACCCTTTCAGCCTGATAACCTGGCCAGTTCTCATCTATCTGGTAGCCCACCCATATGAATTGTGATACAATCAGATACAAGGATGTTAAAAATCTTCCTGAAGTCAAGGTCACAAACATCCACTGCTCTCTCCTCATCCACCGATCTAGTCATTTCATCATAGAAGAAAATCAAAGATCGTAGAAGACTTTTGATATAAGTTTCATAATGCAAAGATTAATGTACACTCTGGTTGTGTTAATCTAGAATGACACTGTTCTGAGTGGAAACTGCATTGGTCCCACTTTGACACTACAGGAACTACTGCAATAAGCCTAGCTGTGCTTGGCAATCTGTAAATGTGCAGTAAGAGTCTTTACCCCAGAGGGCTCACAGTCTAGTTTAAACAGGCTGGAGACAGCAACAAAAGTGAGATTCTTCTGCTGTTATGTATGTGTGTGTATATATATATATTTGTATGCACACATCTATATTAAAAAAATGTTAACAACACAGGGAAGAATTCAAACTTCAGTCCATCAAAAGGGATATCTGTTCATACCTTCTTTCAACTGCACTGGACTAGAACAGCCCAAGATACTGCAGCAGGGGTGTAAAATTATGAATATGTTACATGCAGTCCCAGTCTTCATTAGTGGGAAGATGCATTTAAAACCCATTTGAAAGGCATGAATTCTGTGTAAAAATTAGAAAGAGATCCAACTCCTTTTTCTGCAATTCCAATTTTTACACCTGAAAAATTGGTCTGGTCTATGCCAGCAGTACTATGGAATGATTTATCAGAATAATACAAGACCAAGGTCTTAATTCATTTGTAAACTCCTGACTTGACAGAAAATGTGGTCTATATGTGCTGTTTATGTTGAGAAAGTGTCTAGAGCTTCACTATTTAGTTGTATAAATGCTGTTCTGAAGGGTTGAATTAAAAAATGAAATGCCCAAAAGTAGGGGTACGTATCAGTAATATTGTTGAATTTTGTGAGATTCCTATCAGTCATACCTATAACCTATGTAGGTCCCTCTGGATGGTAGGGGATTATCTCAGATTTGATTTAAAAACAAGCTACAAAGAAGTGTCACATCTAACTTGAAGTACAGGAATAGTTATATAAGCAAAGCAAGTTTAAATGAATGGAGAGAGGTGACACAGTATAGTTCCTTAAACTGTAGAAAAATACAAGACAGAGTATGCCCATCTTGGAATGCGGCTGCCTGGTCCTGGAAAAACTGAATGGACACAGCTATAAATGCCAACAATTTTTATAAAAATAAAATTTTTAAATGTTCAGTAAAAAAATTTATGTCCCTAAAGTATACTAAGCTGGTTTGTTTGGGTTTTTTTTTTAATTATGTTATACTAATCTCCAAATTTCTACCTTCTACTAGTTGTTGCACATTTGATAGGTGAGATCCAGCTCTTGCATAAAACAAGGTAATAATTTTTGCTTTTATACTGGTAATGCTAAGTGGTCCCTCACGGAATGCATGTAGGGTTATTGTTATTCTAACAGTGTAGCTTTGTTATAAGTAAAATAATTATCTTGAGGTAAAATGCTATTCAGCTGATTAAGTGCTTAAACACATTCTTGCTGGTTGCAAAGCATCCACAGTTAAATGTGGTTGGTAGGTTAACTAGATCAGTGTCTAGGGGCCAAATGTGTAGTTCTCTCCGATACGAAAAATGATTCTGGAAGACATAAAAAGAAAGTGCTTTTCCTTTTTTTCCTGTATTGTACCAAGTACTTCTACATCAATCCATGTGAGAGTTTCTTCATGAAATATGTAGTGAATTCAGATGTGCTAGCTCTTTTCCATTTCTCTTAGCTGTGTAATGGGCTTTTACTGCTTTTCCTCAAACATTTTACTGCTGAGAAAGCTTCAGCCATGGATGAAATAGCAGGAATTTTATTTTTTAAAGCATGAGCGTGTTCTCTCTTCTGCCCCTCGGTGTTGCACAACCTTCAGTTATGGGCACTGAAACGTACAGGTTAAGACCTGTATTCTTCTTACCTATTTCTTCTTTTGCTGAATGTTTCTTTCTGTAAACTGAATCAAATATTCTGATTATGGATGGGCTTTTCCATATTTGAGCAGATATTGGTTCTCTCATCTTCCTTACTTTTCAGTAAAACGTGTTCCAGTAAAACAGCTGTTTTCGTCAGAGTTGTTTCACATTCTGTTGTAGGTTCGTACTGTTACATGACCAAGCATTAGTGTGACATTCTTCTTTATAACTTTGTCAACTTTTCACACATGAAGATATCAACTTCTGTTAATGGAATTATTAGAAGTAGTACAGTGAGAATGGACAAAAGTATACTGCATATGCTTTGGTAGCTATTGTTTATTTTTCCTCCTGCACAGATTTTCTCCCTTTTTGAAAAAAAATGTAGACGTTTCCTATTCAGAGCTTATTTCTATGATAGTGTGTTCCTTTTTAAACTGTCAAAGTAAATATGAGAAACTTTGATTTATATCAAAAGGTAAATATTTCCTTCTGATGCAGACATTATTCAAATTGTAGCTTTCAGAAAACTTGAAACTCACTCTTAAAACCCTGGCCACTGAGGATACTCTTGTTCATGAAGCAGAGTGTTGTAGAAAAGTCACAGAGCTCCTATGCACATCTGTAAGTGACCGTTTCTACCAGAGGGCAGTTATTGCTCCGTCTTTATTTGCCTCTGTGGGGGTCTTTATCGCAGAGCTGATGTGCATCCACATTAGCAGAATCAGGAAGCGCTTCTTTCTTTCCCCAGCACCAGGGCTATTGGCCTGTTCCACAGCTTGGGTAATCCTTGCTTTAGAAGATTTGCTGTCAAATGGATGCTGGAAACTTTGTATGGGAAATAACTTGCACGTACCCTATAAGTTCCCTGAAGGAAGGGAGATTAACTTTCAGCACAGAATCGTTTTACACTGCTTCTGTCACTTGATATTGTCCTGAACACACTGTGTAAAGGTTTGTCAGAAACAGAGAAGAAGTAAATTTCAACTTCTCCGTAACTTCTCCATGCTAATTCTCTTTGGTCGTTCTTGTATTCAGTAATACTAGTAAGGCTACCATGACATCTAGTGGATGGTAAAGGATTTTGGGCAAGATTTAAAAAGCACTTGGAAATCAGTTATGGTGAGCGCATCCAGCCCATACTGCGCTTTCTTCATTATTTTAATCTTTGTTTAAAAGATTCTGAATGTAACAGAGGAAATTAATTAAGGACCATTTACAATTAAGAGCTACTCAGCAATACAGACAAACAAAAGCAACAGAGCAAATCAGAGTTTTCGAAGTGTTTTTAGTGGGATACAGTAGGTATACTAACAAATATTAGCTTTGTTGCTCTGTTAAAGAATAAATGTGTTACTGAACTTCTTTTTCATCTTTCTTTTGGTTTCTTCTTAATTTATTTTTTTCTCTCATGGTGTTGTGTTTAATTAAATTTAAAAATACATCTAGGCTGATGTTTGAAGTTGTGATATCTTCATATTCAAATAAACTTGTCTATCTGATCATAAATTTCTCATTGGAATTTAATATTACCAGTTTTTGTTTGGCAGTGGTTGAGTTAGTAAATCTGGAGGAGACTGAAATACTTTTTAATTCTACCTGTCAATGGATGAAAAGAACATTAAATTCTTAGTACAGTATTTAATGAATGATGTATGAGTCAGAAAAGAGTTTAATTTGATATTTGGAGTTAAGTTTGCATTTCCAAACCTGATAAATAGCAATCTAAACCAAATCCAACAGTAATACCATTCCCCAAATAAAATTTTAATCACATATCTGAATATGTTTTTCCCTTAAGTGTAGCATAAAGACTCTGGCAAGAGTCTAGTCTTCAAACATTAACGTTAGCCTCTTTATTCTGAGAGATAGCCACTCAAGTAGCTTTTGCATAGGTTCAAAACCAATGAAAACAGTGGACCCTGGGAGGAATGAAAGTGAGCCTATTAAGTGGGACAAAATTTGTTTGAGATTCAGCCAATAAAAGTCTAGATTAAGGGCACTTCTTAACAGATACCTCTGTGCTCCAGGAAGGAATAGCTGAGATGCATATATAATCTTTAAAATCCTGACAGAATCATGACGAATAGGTAAAATTAAATAAAGCTCTAGTTACCATTCCAAAAACTAAAAATTATCAGGAGATTCAAATGATCCTCTTTTTCCCCGAACCATTCAACTTGCAGTTTGTCATATTTGAAAGCATATAATCCAAAATCCACACAGGTAAAAATATGTCAAAATACTAGGCATTTTGCCTAGCAGTTTGATAGACTCCTACAACTAGAAAAGAGAAGAGTTCCGCCTTTTTTAAGCAACAGGATAAATACCCCACCTTGTGATAACCTGGACCTTCACACAGGGTTGCTACAAAAACAGGAGGAAACCAGGACCAATTAGATCCCAGAGATAGTCATACATTTCAGAATGCCTTATATATCCTTCATGTTCCTTGATAGAAAACTGTTGGGTTTTGAGAGAGAAGGAAGGGGCTCTAAATGCTTCTTTTTCTTACCAGTCAGAGAGGGCAAACTTTGTTGCAGCTCTTCCATTCCTAGCATGTCACAAGCCTCAAGCCAAGTACAAAATGTTGTAGTAGGAAACAGCTGCTTTCCAAATCTCTGCAGAGTCATCTGTCGCATAAGCCCTGTGCAGCCAGAGACAGTACATCTGCTGACAAATCAGTCTTTCTCTTCAAACCAAAGATGTATCCCAAGGGAGAGTTTTGGGGTGGTTGTTGTTATTAACTGGCTAAAATGGACTTATGCCAAAGGTCCTTTCAGCTTCTTCAATAGGCATCTCGGAAACTAGTTTCTTTCACCAGCATCTGATGGGTGCACATAGGTTTTCTTCTTCAGAAAGGTTAGCAGCATTTTTTGCAGGTCATTCTTAAAATGAGGCAAAGACTGCATAGCAATCTTTATCTACTTTGATACAAGAGATGAAGTTGGACCTTCCCCAATTATGGTCTCAGGTGTTACTCAAGAATCCCTGTTGCCAGCAATATTTTGAAAATTCTGTAAACCGTATACCAAAGTCAGATCTTGACACAATTTGACATTGAAATATCAATGAGAAAAAGTGTTACATAACTGATCTTTGGGTGACGTGAGATCATTCCTGATCTTAACAGCTTCCCCCCTAAACAGATGGGAAAGGAAGCATGGAAAAATATAGGTGGATTTGTTCAGATTGGTAATGTTTAAATCAGAGCTGTTAGATGCCAGTCTGGTGTCTTGTCCACTGGAGTGTGACGTCTCCTAGCGTTATGCCCTTGCATAGAAAATTGTTGCCTGTAACTCTCTTGCAATTCTAATAAGATAATTTTAGATATTCCACAATAATGTATTTTTATGTTGTGCCTTTTTGTAGATGCAGGAGAATGAATAATAATTTCTTCTTTTTGTATTTTGACAAAGTATTATCTATAAGTTCCCAACTATAGGCTTCCAAGCTGGTGCCAAAATACATGTTGTCTCCTGGAGAAAGCCATCTTCACTGACCTGTGCCAAAAGGGGAAACTGGTCATGCTGGATTTTAAATTTCTCTCACTTCATTTCTGATTACTATTGTGTGCATATATGTGTGCCTATCTACACCATTCATATATATAAATGTATATATATAAACACACAGGCATTTGTATATATACATAAATATATTAATGGTGTATACAGTTTGTATGATCAATAATATTTCATATGGAACATTTACTTGGCAATATGTTTTTATTTTTTGCTTTTCATTAGCAATCAACACTGGTATAAGTGGTACATTAAGTCATTTTTTGCTGGAGACTTTCAGGAAGAGTCTTTTATTTACCTATCTTGTTCTGAATTTTAAGAAAAATAAAAGAAGTATTTTAATGTAAATATGTCTTCATTACAGACTAAACTTGTTTTCTGCCCTTTAGCAGTGAAATTGGATCTTTAATATTATATGTTTAATATGCTTGTGATATTTCAGAGACATGGCTGACTGTTGATTGAGTCCTTACATAACATCTTTTCTAATAGTAATGCACGTTGCTGTACTTAATGATTTCTTCCCAAAATTATTTGCCATAAAAGAGAATAGAAAACAATTGGATCATTTCAAAAGTGTTCATCTGCATAATATATGAGTATACAGTAATTTCATGCTGAAGAGATAATGCTATCCTGTACGTTGAAAACATAACACAGGAAAACGCATCATTCTGTTCTCTGTTTGGTAGTTTAAGTCAAAGCAGTGTATTAATATTTTTTCCAGATAGTTTTCAACTTATTTTTCCCTGATCAAATTATAATTAATGTTCTATGTTTTACTCTCCCTTCCTTATCCCTTTTTGTTTTACTTAGTTGATTTCTGAATGTTTCCCTTTATTCCTGTGATCTTTTCTTCATAGCGGCACTGTCTCGGTGAAGCTTTGCATAAATCTATCAGCAATGTAAGTGATTTGCACTTACAGCTTGTGAACAGGGCATGTTTGCACTAATAAGTCTGCATAACCTTTAGTGCTGCTTTAGAGCTTTAGCCGATGAAATAGAACACGTCGTGATAATTGAGAGGAGAACGTTTGCCGCTAGTTATGAAAAGCTTGTGTGCTGCATCCATTCATCTGTGTAAATGTACGTATCACTGGGCATCAAACACTACGTATGTGGTCGTAACATAAGCAGCATTTTCATGTCATTGTTAAAGCAAACAAGCTTGTGGGCAGTGCAAATGTGGATTGCAGAGCTTTCTACAAAGCATGAGATTGGTGCTGTATTATAATTTGCAGTTTTGCAGCGCAAGTCATAATTGTAGCCAAAATGCTCTTTCTTTCTATTTCTTTATTTTTAAAATTCTTACCAGTGTTTTTAATATGCTGAAAACCTTGGCTAAAAGTATTGAAAATTCAGAGAGTAGTGTTTAGACCTGTTTTCCTTTGAATCCTCAGTACAAGAGTACATAGAGGGGATGCTCCAAAGATATGCAAAGGGAGGCACTAATGTTTTCAAAAATGTGTTCTTACAGATATCAGTACATGTATTGAATAATCAAAATCATGTTTAAAATTATGTACTCTTCTAAAAATAATGTCAGATTTTTAATATTTTATGTACTTCCAACAATAAAAAAAATCTTAGAAGGGTAGACTAATCTGACTTGCTTGTTAGAATAATTTGATCCTCATTGCCCTTTATTTTCTGTATAGGCTATTGATGCAAATGGGCATCTCCAGAGATTGACTCATTTCGGGCTGTGTTTTTGCAGTCACTTTATTCTGGTGGAAGTGTGAACTGCTCTTGAGAAGGGTATTCCTGATCTCTTCTGTGATGGCTTCCTGGCCAGACGTCAGACTTCTCTTGGTCATCTCAGTTAAAATGTTTTCTCCATTTCCAGGAAAGAAATGAAAAGAAAATTGTTTTGCCTTTAGTCCATGCTAAAAATGTTTATAAATGATATACTGATAATTATCAAAATTTGGAGCAGGAACTTAAGTGAGAGACAGATGTAACTTCAAGCCAAAAATACATTTTTTATATGATCTTGATAAAAATTTGTCTAGGATACCATAGTCAACTCCATTTGAATGTTATAATGAAAGTCTTTATGGAGTATGATGATTAAATTACTTGAGGTTCTGCAGGAGTGAACAGGACTTCCCCTAGAACTGTACCTCCTGGTGGCCATGGTGAATGGGACAGGGCATTAGCGAGAAGCCTGAGGGGCAGAAACATGATGAAAGGGACAGGCAAGAGTGGACAGAACATCTGTCCAGTATCTCAGTGTTTCTGTCATAGGTACTCAGAAGAGGAGGAAGAGGATCTCAGTGAAATTTGTGGGATTTCCTTCATACAAGATTTTTAAGCAGTAATTTTTGTTTAGAGTTCCTACCTAGTGCAAAGAATTGGACCAAATAATCTCTTAAAACTATCCTAACTGCACATTCCTATGATACGAAAAATGGGGAGGGGAGGAGGAGAGGGAGAGATACTGGAGTATGAGATGGATGGAAGACAAGGAGTAGAGGGGCTAGAGCCAAGTTGCAGTAGTGGTCTTGGGGAAACAAACGAAAAAAAACCCCAACAAACCTGAGTTTATGGATGGTGGTTAAATAGGAGCAGTGGTAATCTAAAGAAGAGTAAGAGTTACCTAAAAGTAGGGGGGAAAAACAGACCTCCAGGCAGGGTCTGGTTTTTGCCAGGTGTTGTCTGGCAGAGAACAGGAAATAAAGGCAAGGCTTTATTTGAAAAGAAGGACCCGGGTAGGTATGAGGGTACAGAAAGTTGAGGAAAGATAGAAGCGCCCAACAGTGAATGTGGGATGAATTAGAGTAGATGGAGATGTGAGTAGATCAAAGGGGAGTTTAGATAAAATAGATTTTTTTATTTCCTGGAGAAGGAAGACAACAGCACATTGCAATGCCAGATGATAATACGCAGATGCAGATTCAGGGCTGGCCATCCTGGCATTTGCATGGTGCAAACTAACTGCATCAGTGGAGTGAGTTTCTAGGGTTGGAGAGAAATAATACAATATGTGGTTGCATTATTGGTTTGTCTGACCAGCCCGGCAGCCCTGGCCATGGTGTGCTGAGAGAGATCAGCTGAGGATTTCTGGGGCTTCTGAGGAAATTAAAACGCCATGATACAAAGGGAAGTTTCTGCATAGATAAGCAGCTGGTTGAAAGATGGGTATTAAATACAGTATTACCACAGTGAAGGTAGATTATCAGTGGAGTTACACTGATGTTCAACATATTTTCTTTTACAAGTTGTTTACGAATAAGTACAGTGAGAATGTTTGCAGCTTATAAAAGGTTATTCCGGGTGGGAAGGACAAAGACTGAAGAATTACAGAATGGCTGTAAAAAGCCAAGGGACTTGGCAATAAAATGACAGATGAAATTCAGTGTAGATAAATGCAAAGTGATACACAAGGGAAAAAAAACAAAAAACCAAATGCTAACTTCTTGTGTAAAATGATGAACCTTACCTTGACTTGTTAAAACTAAAGAGTAGGTTTGGGTACTGTGAGAAATAATTCCATGAAAACATCACCTCAGTGCTCACTGAGTAGGAGTCGCAAAAGCAAATAAAACATGAGGAATATAGGAGAGAAACAGAGAAATAGCGTGTAAAACCATACAAAGCAGAATTTATTCTAATTTTAAATACCTTATCATGTTTTAGTCACCTAATTTTAAAAAGAAATAGTAGAAAAGGGGCAAAAGTAGGAGAAATGTGATGATAGATATGAAATAGCTTTCATACAAGGAGCAACTCATTAAGCCAAAACTGTTTAGTATGGAAAAGGGTGTAAGGCAGAAAATGATGGAGATCTACAGAATTATGAGTAGAACAGAGTAAATGAAAAGAGAATTTCTTTTGACTCCTCCATTACAAGTATTATAGAGGTTGTCATGTCATGGCACATCTACGTGGAACTTGCCACGGGATATTGTGTGTACTAAAAGGTTTTATGGATTCAGGTAGTGTTTGTATTAAACATTTCTTCCATTAATTTGCCTCAAAATACCTCTTCTGCTTTAAGAAAGATTTCTGGATGCTGGTAGACGTCGGAGTCAAGATCCCTACCTTTATACCTTGGCCTTGTTTTCTCTGGCTAACCCTGGCTGGCCATTTCTGGAGGCAGAACAGGAGATTGGACAAACCTTTGGTCTGACACTGTACAATTTGTATGTGATATTTATATTTAATGTACTTAGGAAAAGGTTTTACATGTATAATTGAGATTACAGAATGTAGTATAGGCCTTCACTATACTCCTTCAACTGTAGCAAATCTGTTTCAAAGGTATCTAAAGTAAAATACTGTTGATACAGTATACTTAGAAAGTAGAGTATATATGCCCAGACACAAAGACCTGGTGAATTTGAAATGCAATGAGCCATGCTAATTTCATTCAAATTAATTTGCTTGTTTTTAGTGCTAATTTTCCTTTAAGTGTAGCTTTTTTTATTTCAAATCTGCTTAAGCTGTGCCCTTCTGAAAAAAACCAACCCACGTGTTTGACAATAACGTTCATGCTGCAAGTTGTCCTTGGTATGCTGCTGTTAATTTTTGTTAAGTGATAGGTTTAAACGTTCTTTAAATCACTAAATTGATGTGCCATGTCATTATTAATTTGTCATAATTAACTTTAAGATATGCTGAATCAAATGACACTATCAGACTTTCATTTATAATTCAATTTTATGTAATGCTCTTGAGGCTTGAAAGCTGTCCTTACTGATTCAAATTCTTTGTCACATAGCAATTTTATTTTTTCCTTCCTTTGAGTCACTGTAGCAAAATTCTGTTTTGGTTAATTCTTGTTTCCAGAATTGGAGGGTATCTTTCTCATATTTGGCTTTAAAGGAAATACAGGTTTAGTATTTTCAGTCTGAAAAGATGCAATCTGATGTGAAGAACAAAGTATCACATTATTATAAAAAAAAAGGGGGACTTTTTCAAGGAGTACAGTGTACTCTGGTGTATTAAAGTGCTTGCTGGGTGAAAAGCATCATTTCTAAAATCAAGTATTTGTGACTAAGATTGCTTAGATCTTGAAAACCAGCAGAAAAATCAGTCATGGTGACTGAACTAACAAAAAAAAAAAAAGTGCATAGGGGAAATCCATCAAGTGTAACATTTTATTTGTGATGTAAAGTGATATGCCACCATTTTTTTTTTCCTTAAATGAGAAAATTGCCAGTAAGATAGGACCATATCCTATCAAAAGATACAAAAATCAGTCAATCTAGATGTCACAGGCTATCTTCCCCTATCAACTGCAGGGTTTTCCTTACAGAGTTGATGTGGTGTTCCCCTGAATAGTTTATCTTAACAATCAAGTGTTTGATTTCAGACCTTGATAGTGTCATTTTTATGGATCTTTATACAAAAACTAGAAGTAAATTTTGATAATTTGGCCATGAAAAATTGTGTTACAGATGGTGCTGTAGTATGAACTGATGGATAGCCCTTACAAAACTATTTAAATGTAATTATTATATCTCTGAGATACAATATTAACAACAAATTCAGTAGGTGGATGACGCTGCCTTGTCTGTCTTTTAGTTAACGTTCTGGCTTTAAAATTTCAAATGTTTTCTTCTTTTGACTGTTTTTTTTCAGAGTTGATGTTAGTATTAATAACTAATGGATATTTGCTGTTCTGTTGTGGGTTAGATCTCCTTACTGAAGCAGAATCTGGAGATGCAGCTTTCCCAGTCACAGAGCTCTTTGCAACAGCTACAAGCCCAGTTCAGTCAGGAGCGACAGAGGCTGACTCAGGAGATCCAGGAATTAGAAGAGGAGCATCAGCAAAGGCATAAGTCACTTCAGGAAGCCCATATCCTTGCCTTTCAAAACATGGAAGAAACAAAAGAGCAAGAACAAAAGGCATGTTCATATGGATGTTCCAAATTATGTAGAGAATCTTGCCATTTTAGCAATTTATGTACACAGAATTAGTAAAGAAAAGTATCTGCATAACTACTAAATTTCCTTTTCAGCTGATGTCTTAGGGTAACGTTTTTATCCAGTTGAATCTGATTAAGACATATTGAAAGTCATCTCTGATAGTGACATTGTTTCATGTCTTGCTTTATATTCTACCAGTATATGCATATATATATATAGGTGTATATATATGTAAAATTATTATCAATACACACATCTCTTTACAGTCGCTTGACATTGTTATCCGTAATATTATATTCTAGTTTTGATTTGGAATAGGTTTCTCTGTATTTTCTGTTATGGTTACCTAATTTCACATATGTTTTCTGATATTTCCTGTCAATTGACACCTTTTGTAAGGTATTTTATACTTTCCTTATGTTAAAAATGGTATAAACTATGTTCTGCAACCTCCAAGAGAAAATTCAAGTCAAGAACAATGTCATACCCAAGATAGTGTGTGGGGTTTTTTTGTTGGTCTTTCTTTTTTTTAACTCTTGACTAAAGGAGCTTTAAAATTGAAATTTTGGCAGTGCATGGTACTTAATAGGGTGTGTGTTTTAAGTTTTAAGTTCAGATCTAGAGTGTAGCTTTGCAATCAATTTTCCAAAGTACACTTCGTGTACTTTGGTTCACATCATAACTGGTCTTGGAGAACACAAAGTGGATTCCTTTTGTTCGAAATGAAACTAGACGTTGTGCACTAGGAACATTGTCTCATACACTTCAGTAGGGAATAAACATGGGTGTCAATGGGGAGCCAAAATCCAGAAATGTATATTGCATGCACACTAGACCAATCTATGGATCTGCATCTTATCACATTGCTGGCTAGTGTAAATATATCTACAGATTGGGGTTTTTTTCTCATTTCCAACTGTGAGCAGAACAGAGTTTTTGTGCACAGGTGATATTGATAAGCATCAGCCACTGAAAAGATATAGTAGTAGGATACCTTAGTGAAAGAAGAAAATATGAGCAATATTAGTGCATTTTAAATAGTTTCTAGAGTATGCCAGTGCCTGCTTTTTGTTGCCAGTTGTTTATTGGTTAATATTTTATAAATTCCCTAAGCTGGTGTAGAATAAATTTTGTCAATTTTGATTTCATAGGAATTAGAGGAACGCTTACAACAGAAGCACTCAGAAGAACTCCAGGCACTGAAAGAAACACATAAACAAGCCATGGAAGGCTTCAAATTGGAGATGGAACAGGAAATTCAGACTCTACGATTTGAGCTGGAGGATGAAGGAAAGGCTATGTTAGGTATATGGTTTTCAAGTTTGCAAGTGGGTCCAAAAACATTATTTCTACTCATAGAAATATACATGCACATATATATACATACGTGTCTGTGTATTACAATACTGTAGTGTATCTTAGTCATTCAATGTTGACCTAGTTGTTCCTCTTAAAATCAGTGTAAGACTTAACAGGTAAGACCAAACTGTTCACTTTTGAAAAATCTTACCCTTAAGTTTTTTTGGAAGGAATAACCCACCACGTTTCATGATGGAGAATGTTTCGGAAAATAACAGGAATAGAAGGACAGGACAGTTGCTTAGCTGATGTAAAGAGTGTGTTAGGTCAGCAGCAATGCTGGAGGGAGCTGAACTGTTACTGTTAATTGATGTAAAATAAACTTTTCTTTTTGTTCATGGCAACTAGCTTCATTGCGCTCAGAGCTGAATCATCAACATGCAGCAGCAATTGACCAGCTAAGGCACAACCATCAACAAGAACTGGTAGCTGCCAAAATGGAGCTTGAAAGAAGCATAGAACTGGGCAGGCGACAGGTAGGAGGCATTGCTAGCAACTGACTGTAAAATTGCACAATCAGTATTTGTTTTCTGTTAGCTGGAGGCAAGAACTGTTGTGAACAAACAAACGTGTAATCCTTCAAAGTCAGCCAGCACCAGCAGATAGTGCATCCCTACCAGTTTACCTGAACTACCTTGCTTAGCTTTTTCTTCCTTCAGCAAACTTCATTCAAAGCCTAGTAGGTAAATGGTCCTGTATCAAGGCAGTTTCCTCTCAGAGTTGAGCAGCCATCTGGGAGCACACTGACTTGCCGAGCGAGAAAAGGCCAATTCAGCAGTACTTAAAAATGAAAAAGCTGTTTCTGTGAAGCCTAAGTGATATGGCAAAGAACTGGTTGCTTAAAACCAAATGATTGCTTCAAATTTAAGAGATAGCTTAGTATCTTTTTTCTCAGGAGCCAAATTGGAAAAGATAAAATAGCACCTAAGAAAGCAGAGAAGACGATGTAACAGCTTGCAACTGTTTATTAAAAAAACCCACACCCAAACCCAAAAAACCCCAAACAAACACCCAAATCCCAAAGCCAGTATGGACTACCTTTGCTTTCAGCACCAAACAGATTCATTCACTTTTATCTTTTATTTTTCACTTTATATACAATCAGTTTTTCCAGTAGTAACTAAAAATTCAAAGCTTGATCTCTACTGAAAGGAAGCCTGACTCCTGGAAATAAGAGGACTGGAAGATAAATTTATTTGCCTATACCATAGGCTTCTCAGGGTTGATTTACTGATAGTCCAGCACCAAGGAGGTGGAGTGGTTTTAGAAATATATTAACAGAGGAAACAGGTTTAGTTGGTTATAGCCTTTACACAAAAAAAGACAAAGCCAAAGACGAGCCTTTCTTTTTCTCTTCCTTGCTGGTTTAAAAGTGTGAGCACTAGAGGCAAAAATGTTGTGCTGTCAGCAGTGAACAAAACCATGCAGGATTTAGGAGGATATAGTTTCAGTCCTGTGTTGTTTAAGCCTAGAGTGAGACACCTAAAGGAGATGTTAGGAAAAAAAGTTTCAATTACAAGAGCAAGTGTTTGATCCAACCAAATGCCATGTACTTTTGGCCTTAGTACAATGAGCTGCTAAGGATGAGCTTTAGTTGTACAGAGGGCAAAGCAATTAACTGTGTTTTCCTGTGTTAGAATGCTCATCAGTTCATAGGATCAGAGCTGAACTAGATGCAGAGAAGTCTGAGCAGGATGATTATATTTGCTAGTTTTTGAAATATTTAAATATGTGGATATAAATTTTCCACTGCTGTTTCTTATAACTTTAACATAAGGGGAGGTGTAGAGAGTTATTATAAGATGTCTTATAAAATTTGTACATTAGGATATGTTTTTATTTCCTGGATGCGTGAAGGCAAAAAACACAAATGTGCATAAAACTACTTTGAAATATCTGCTGATTTTCTGTCTGTGCAAACTATATGGTCATTAATTATTGTGAAACTGTAAGAAGTGGAATAGATGGAAATTGAAAACTCTGGAAAGGTTGATTTTATTACAGACTTTTTCTAAACTGAGGACAGTCATTACCAAAACCATTGGATGGGTTCCAGAGGAGTTTCCTAGATGTTAGCTTCATTGGAATTTTTTATGCAAAAAGAATGACTTTTATTGATTTATTGGACACAATATAAATATTATATAAACTATTTGGCATGTTTTCTGCTGTCAGATATTTATGACCCTTATATTTATATATACATAAGATGGGAGACTTCTGAATCATAGTATTCATTGGTGCAGGGCATACATCTTGAGCTATTTTGTCCCATTATATGGGGTTGTAAAGGGGAAAAATGTTTCTCTGTATCATATGTTGATGAGAGAGAAAATGCCAAATGCCCAGCCCTCTGGTTCGAAGCAGTATCTGTTTGTTTGTTGTATGTGTGGGCAAAAGGAAAATGTGGTGAACTGTGCAAACTTTAACAGGCAATGACAAGGACAGGCTTAAAATTTCCTCACAAGTGGAAATTGTTTGTTACATAACTTTGATTTCTTCTTTATTTGTACTTGTACACAATAAAAAAACCCCTCAGTTTTAATTAACATATATGTCAGCATCAAAAACTGGAAAAAATGTCTACTGAATGGAAAATTCTGCTCAGCTGTTACTGTACTGTGCAAGTATTGTGCTTCTGAGAGACAAGTCTATTTAAAATATTTTTTGCTGCTGCTACTTATATCATAGGAGAAAGAATTTTTATGCCGAATATCAGATCTGCAAGATGAACTGAGACATCGAGACCATCATATAGCTGAACTGGACAAAGAGATTCTCCATCTTCATGAAAATATAAGTGCATTGACCAAGGAATTAGAGTTTAAAGGGAAAGAAGTTCTTAGAATACGCAGTGAATCCAATCAACAGATCAGGTATGATCTGTTTTCCACTATAAACTCAAATATATATATATTGTTTCATGTATTGTTTTACTTCAGACATTTTACCATTTGCAGCTTTTAAATTATCCTCTTAATCAAGTGATGCTATACATCATTTAGTCTTTAGAAAAAGCTATGCCCATTACTAGTAAAATTAGTGAATATTACTATACTGTTAAGCTGTATTTCAGTGATACATTTTTGGCATATTTTAGTAACAGTCTGCTCAAATCTGGGTTTTGGTGTTTTGGTTTTTGTTTTTGGGTTTTTTTTTTCAATTCATTTTGTTTGTTTATTTTAAAAAGCATTAAAGGAGATGCATTTTCCATGAAATAAGCTAGAAGGACAGTAAGTAGTGGGTTTTGATGAATCAGTAGTTCCTTCTGTGTTGTCGGATATTGTGTAAAAGCCATTAGAAACATGGCAGAAAATCGTGATGAACAAATGAGTCTGATTTTAGAATAACTCTTTTTTTAACAAAAAATAAATTAAACAGGATGCATGAGCAAGATTTAAGCAAGAAACATGAGAAAGAGCTGGATGTCTTGGCAGCAGATCACATCAGAGAAAAACAAAGCATGCTGGCAGATTTTAATAAGACCCAAGAGCTGCTCAAGGAAATTAATTCAGCTTTACAAATTTCGTAAGTTTTGTTGTGTTAAAAAATTTGTATGTAGCTGCATTTGAGTTAATAGTTTATTCTAGTGTCCATAAGTTGCTGAAGATATTGCAGAGATGCAGGTGTGCAAAAACCTCAATCAAGTATGGGGCCTAATCTTGCCTTCTTTAGGCAACACGATTCTATAAGCTGTAGGGGAATTTAGTGAGATAAATTGTTAGGGATTTGAGACTGAAAAATTTCAAGTAGGAAAGATTAAATCTGTGTAGTTCTTAGAAAACTGGAGAAAACATTATTTCAAATGTTTTTTCTCAAACTCGTAATACATCTTTTTGAGCACACAAGAGTTTCTTTAAGTTTATAAACACAGTATTTGCTGTTAAGAAGTCTGATCATAGCTCAAGCAATGCAAACATTTTCAGGTTTGCTAACATAAAGACTATTAGTGTCTGAAATGGATTATATGAGCATAACAATAACAGACTACTTAAAGTGTCTCTGAGTCAAAATGCCACCTGGGGTAAGGCCACCTCTGGGCAGAAGTAGTGTGCTGTCTGGCCAGTGCTTTCCTGTCTTTCACATCCTTCATTCTTTATTTCTGCCTGAGATGTAACTGCTTTGGTCAGGGTTTCTGGCCGAGGGTTCATAGTGCGTTGAGGGCTTCCTGACACAAAGTTATCACCACCGAGAGATGTGTATTTGCAGCACAAAAGACTTATGGCAGGAAAAATAATTGGTTCTAAGTATATGACAGAATTTTTTTTTTTAAGTAAATATCAATTTAAAATGGACAATAAAGCCCAAATGCATCTAATTCTTTTTTGATTATAAGCACTCAGAAATTATCTTAAAATAAGATGGGTATAAAATTCCTAGTTCTTACTCCCTTGTAATTGTCCACATGCACACTCTTGTGCCCTGATAAATGTTGTAACTTGCCATTCAGTAAATTAGGTGTAAACTACCTCCTGCTTTCTGCATTTATCTTGTATGAGAAACATGCCTGTGAGCAGCCACCAGAATTAGGCTTTGGAACTATTTACCCTGACTTTTTCTCTCATTAAGTTGCTTGTTTTTCAGTGTCCTGAAATTTTCTGAATTTAGTTGGTTCCCTACTCTGGTTCTTGCTCAGCTTGGAGCTGCAAGGAAGCAGCCACTGGCCTGAAGGCAGCAAACGTCATCCAGGGTGCCCTGACCTGGCTTTCAGTGTGTTCTGTCTCTCTGCTTACACTGAAGCAAGGAGTTCTCAAAAGAGCAAACTAGGGGGGGGGGGAAGAAAAAAAAATAAATGAGAGTTTTATGCAGCTATTTCTCAAGTAACTGTTTCCAGGTTAGGTCGCACCTAATGCTTGACCTTGTGAACATTTATAGAATCATAGAATCATTTTGGTTGGAAAATACATTTAGGATCATGGAGACCAACCTCAAACCCAACACTGCCAAGTCCACCACTAAACCATGTCCCTAAGCACCACATCTACGCATCTTTCAAATACCTCCAAGGATGGTGACTCAGCCACTTCCCTGGGCAGCCTATTCCAATGCTTGACAAGCCTTTCAGTGAAGAAATTTATCCTCATATGAAATTGAGAATCTATCTTACAGTAATTGAGAGTGGGTGTCATTAATTAGGCTCTACAAGTAGAGTATTTAAATTACATATTATCCCTTTGAAACAGAAAAAAACTTCAGTTCTCTGAAATATCTGAAAATAAAATGACAGCTGTGCGTAACTGTGTACTATCTTCTGGGGCTCTGTATACAGTAGCTTAACCCAGCGTAAAATGTATACAGAAAAATGAAGCCAGCTGAGCATATTTCTGTTCTGCTGAGTCAAATGCCTTTTCTGCAAATAAACATGGTCACAGTTGTTCACATTCATGTTTTATGTAAATACATTATATAATCTCCTCAGATTATCTACAGGTTATTTGGAGGTTATAAATATAATTTAATATGAACATTTCTTTCAGATGCAACTCTAAAAATCACATAGCTGGCTTCTGAAGGAAAAATATTTATCTAAAGTGAGAAATTATGTCTACTCCTAGGTGTCTTGTGGAATTAAGTTTGAGCTGACATAGACACCTTAAATTCATAGATTATTCTTAAATTTCTTTTTTCATTAAGTTTGTTAAATTTCCTGAACCTGTTCTGAAACTTGGTTCACCAATCTACATGAGGGCTGACAAGTATTTTAGTAGTTTCCTTTGGAACAAGGTTTATTAGCATCATGAGCATTATATTCATGTTTCAAAGAGACACTGTCATTTGAAATTGTCTTGTCTTCAAAATTTTTTCTTTAAGAAGAAACAAGGAGATTTCTGCAGTTACTTGTACAATTCCTCTCTCAGTTGGCTTATTTCAGTTGTCTCCTTTAATGCTTTCCCACAAGGCATTTCAGATTTCCTCCTATTTTTTTCAAGTGTTTATCAATTGTTACATTTCTCCTAATCCACATATCCTAATATCCAAGTGTTATTGCTTTTCTTTTGCAGCTCATTCCTTTATTTCACCTCTAATGGTACTAAGTTGCTTTTCTGGAGAGGAATTAGTTACCTGTTAGTCTTCACTGTTCTTGGATATCTTTGTCCCAGTATGTTCCACATAAACTGAGGAAGATGGTGCCAGCCTTTTCTGTCTGTCCAGTTTCTCCAGTATCACAAGCATGCATCTTTATTCAAAATAGTCATCTATGAAAAGAACCATGATACTGTTTGTTTTCTTCATCAAGAAAGTGAATTGCCAGCTTTAAAAATTGACATTAATATTAAATATAATGCAATATAGTCCCTGTATTTTACATAAGAATCAATCTTAGCTGTGTCTTCTGGAATTCTACGGTCCATATTATGGTCTTGAATGCCTTATTTTCAGTTTGACTTCCAGGAGGCCTTTTTCAAACATCTAGTACTGCACGTACAAGAAGAATGTTAAGTTTTTAGAATTTTACCCAGATTATTAGTTACTGGAGAAAATGTTGTGGTTATTCTTGATCCTTTTTTTAAAAAAAAAACAAAAAAAAAAAAAAACAAAACTAGCTAAAGATGATTGATAACATAGAAATTAATTTACTTCATGGTGATAAAAAAGTAATCTTTGGTTTTTACTCCTTGAACTCTCTTTTGTGCTAAGATGTGACTGTTCACTTATCATTTAACACTGGATCAGGCTAAGGGGGTATTCTTCTTTCCTATAAAGTTTAGAAGAAATGGAAGAAAAATATAAAAACAGAGAATCAAGACCAGAAGACTTGCAGCTCATCTCAGAACTGAAAGACCTAATTGCAGAGCGGGACCAACTCATAAAGAAATTGATTGTAAGACTTTTATGCTCTCTTGGTTTAATATGTTGACAGATATGAAAGTTAACCTAATTCAAAGTGTTTTAAATTTATTTAAAGAACCAGTCCTGCTAGAATGTTATTCATGTTCTTTAACACATTATTCCTATGGTTCCTATGACTTATAATAGTATGTGGTGGTTTGGGTGGATTCACCCTTTTTGCTTGCAGCCAAACACAGCCTGCTCTCTCCCCCTCCCCCCACTCAGGGAGTAGGGGAGAGAATTGGAAGGAAAAGGGCAAGGAAACTCACGGGTTGAGATAAAAACCATTTACTAATTAAAATAAAATTATAATGATAAGAACAGTAATAACAATATACAATTGAGTGATGCACAGTGCAGTTGCTCACCACCCACTAACCAATGCCCAGCCTGTGCCAGCCAGTGATCCCAGAGCAGAGACAGTCCCGAAACTGAAACCCTGGAAGAGCGAGCCCGAGCGATCCCCGAGGGAATACCCCTGATTTCTGGTCAACGCCGGTTACTATACTGATATGACGTGATATGATATGGAATATTTCATTGGCACAACCAGATGCCAGTTTGGGGTTTGCTATTCACTGCGCTTCTCCCTCCCAGTCCCAATGCAGCTGTGAACCAGCCAAACACGGTGGCCTTGAGCTCCAGCAGCAACTAATAACACCAGTACTGTTATCAATGTTCTTCTCATAACAAGTCTTACACTGAAACTAAACCACAGCTATTCTAGCTACTAAAAAGAAAATTAACTCTATCTTAGCAAAACCAGGACATAGTAAAACTAATTAGATACAGAGTTTTGAACAATCAAGCATAATACATTATTACAAAAAATACTTCAGTATGACCTTGATCAGATGTCTTCTAGCTCCAATCTTGAAATAAGCCAGCCATGTAAGCCACAGAAGAAATAGTCTCTTCTATGAGATTTCTAAGACCAATTTCCTGATCCACTGAGCTTCCCAAATTTAGACCACAACACCCTGACTCAGATTAGTCTGATTGGATCCTGATTCAGAGGATCCACATGAGGAAATCCAAATAAATCAGAGATCAGAAGTTAACTATACTGAGTCTTCTTCCATTAGGCTATGATCGCTCTGCAACTGAACTGTATAAATAGAAATTATTTTGTATTTACATATAATAATATATAAAACATACTAAATATGAAATGCAATTTTTATAATTGCCATTTTCTTTAGAAACATAAACATCAACTTATTTGAGATCATTTTATAGGCAGATTTGGCCAGTAACTGATTGAAAATGCATAAAAAGAAGTTTCTATTTGTTCTTCTTTTTAGGAGGACAAAAAGTTCTATCAGCTGGAGCTAGTTAACAGGGAGACTAACTACAACAAAATATTTAATGCAAGCCCTAATGTTGGTGTTATTAATCCATTGGTGAAGGTATGTTCCATGGACTTCATTGCTAAAGTGAAGAAAAAGAAATCTAAAGTCAGGATATAGTAAAAAGAAGAAATCCATGTGTTGTATGTGTGTGTGCCTGTGTGTATACATGTATCACTCTTAAAAGACATGTTGTAAACAAGGAACATAGTTTTCCATTTGTCTCTCTACTTATTTTTGTGTAGTTTTGTTTCTTTTGTGTTGCTGAGAGATGCACTGATATTGTTGAGTTTGCTAGATACGTATGACATAAAGCACAGTTCCTTCTCACAAAACTGCAAAATCAAAATAGAAAAGTGACAGAAAGGCAACAGCAGGCAAGACTGTACCACATGATAGAGAACAGTGACACCCGTAAGCAGTTTTAGTTTCCTAATTTTTCTTGGTTAGTTTGGAAAGTGCAAGAGCAATTTCATTTTTCAGGTGGTGCTCGGGATGGAAGAGCATTAGAAAGGTAGAGGGAGAGGGGACACTAAAGGAAGAGAGTAAGGGTAAAAAGGGGAAGGAGAAGAGTATGAGAAGGGCATGGAATGAGTCTGAATAGAGAAAGAGAGAGTAATACTGGAGAACTGGAGTGACAGCCTTCTCAGTTGTGGTCACCTCCTATATGAGTGAAAACACATTGGTAGCAGCCTTTTCCAGTTCTCTCCATCCTGCTGGATAGTGGCTAGTGAAGGCTACAGCACAAGCAGGCATAGTAGCCTCCCTGTCACTTCAAAAGCCAGCAGCATTCCTTCATGAGGAACATGCACAGACAGGTAGGGCACCTTAATTCTGTTTCTTTTCACCACTTCAGGAGTGAGTCCTCTGACATTTCCTTCCTCCTTGTGATAACCCATAGGTTATTTCACCTGCATGGAAAGGGAAGAGATTTGTCCCAGCTGTAGAAGCGGAAGAACTTGAGAAGGTTCTGAAGCAGAAAGTAACGCAAGGGGCACAACATGAGCAGCTCAGATGCCAGAGAGCTTCATTGATCAAGGTTCAGGCTCCATTATTTAAAAGGAGGTCTGGCTCTGTTATTTGAGATCAGGCTGTGTTATTTAGCTAAGCCTCCCTGTAGTTTCACATCAGATCAGCGTGTTTCCCACTTCTGCACAGAGTCTGCTGCAAGTTGTCAGTATTCTCTTACGTTTTTCAGGAGCTCAGCAGCTCTCACGAGCTTCTCTGCAGATGCCCAAATTTTAAGCGTAACTGCATAAAAGCACTTAGTCTGGGCCCAGAAGAGACAATAGCAGGACTGCCAGATACAATTTGAATGCTTTGTTTTTATGTGATAAAAGTTGTTTGAAAATTTTGGAAGTTTGTCTGAACCACTCATTTGTAAAAATGTGAAATGTAACCATCAAGTATATAAGCTTGTGGTTTTTGTGAAATCTGAAGTGTTTGGGAAAAGTACTCCAACATCAGATTTCCAGAGTGATAATTCATATATTTTTATAACATGCTTCTATCACTTCAAACTGTTTAGACTTTAAAACTGTCTTTATCCTGTCTAAAATCCTGACTTTAAAACACATGCCAGAACATGTTGATCTCCCATTTCATGAGTTGTGGACTATGTTATTGTATTTTGTCGAAACACATACTGTGTTATTGGAGAATGAATTACAAAGAAACTGAAAATCTCATTCTCTTCTCTTTTTTTGTAATAAAAAGACAGAATTTATAGGTTACTACAGGCTTTGCATATTAATGCAAAATTACAGCCATTGCAGGATGTATTAGAACTTCTCTAATTTATGCAATGGATCTGTTTAGTATTACATTGATACATCTGAAGTTTCTTGATACTTTGCATGAATTTCATGGAAACAATACACAAAATTTTGTCTCTCTGGATTTGACTGCTTCAGAAGCATAGATTGTTTTATAGAGATAAGATATAAACTATAGCATTTTTCAAAGCACTTATGTGGATAATATAAATTTTCCAGAAATGAGCCACCTGTGAAGCACATAGATGTAATTACAGTGTGTTTAACACACTGTTTTAATTACAGTGTGTATGACCTTGCAAATGTATTTTACATACAGTTGGTTACTTTTATTGAACTATTTTTTCCACCATGTTATTTTTTGCTTCTTCAGCTACCACAGAAGATGTAAAGGGTCTGGGATGATCTCAGTTTAATCCTTTGCAGCTAATGATCTTTCACTGTGATGCTTAAAAAAAGACTTTTTTTCTATTATAGCTTCTGGTTAAATTGTTGGGGTTTGTTAATTGTGTTTTCAGAAACCCATCCACCAGTGTGGCTACTATCAGTAGCATTTGCACCTGCCAGCCCTGGAGAGGTCAGGCGCTGAAATCAAAGTGAGCAGAGAGATAAACAGAAGAACGTACAAACAAACCACAGGACTCTGGCTCCATTTGAACTTGTGCCCACCCTTGAATAGAGCAGCTCTTCTGTTTCAAGTGGAATTCTGCTGGAAAATATTATATAGAAACAACATGAGATTCCACTTGTCTTTCACTTTATTTAGTTCAAATTTCTGTAGTTCATAAGCCCTTAAGGGGTTTTTCTCCTAGCTGCTTTGTTAGGGTTACATATATGTAATTGAATGAAAGTATTATATATTCAAATAATACATAATTCATGAGAATAAATGAATCCATTCATTCAAAAATCCTATTTTTGGAAATAAGGCTTTTTAAATATTAATATTTTCTTGTGGACATGGAATATTTGGTAGAAGCCAGAAAATACATGTGGTGTTATGTTACACAGCTATTTTTAAAAAGCTATAGAATTATTTGAAGCATCTTTCTACATTAAAATATAAGAGAGAGGATAAATACTGATTCCTTTGTATGATGAGTTATGGGGATTAAAATAGTGATATAAAAAAAAAATTCTTCAGTATTTTGAGCCCTTTGAAATACTATCAGTAAGAGTATAGACAGCATTAAGAAAAGAAGACGACTCTGGTGTCTAGAAGGAGCAGCTGTGGTAGCATTAGAAGCCTGTCCTTTTCCTTGTGCAAGACACTGAACTCCTGTACAATAATATTTCTATCTGCAGCAGTATTGCTGTAATGCTTGCTAACTGTGAGGGTCTAATTGCTTTAAAAGATATGTAGCTGCTTTTCTAGGTTCCATGTTCCAGTTACCAAAATGTGCCTCAGTGATGGGGTGAAACCTGTTGGAGAGATTAACTTTTTTCATCACTGAAATCTGCTGTAATTCCATTTGACAGCAAAGCTGTTTCACTGATATCAGGAAAAGATTTAAGTAGACATGAAAGATTTAACAGGCTAACTGACAAATGTCTTAAACAGAGCAAAATGTTATATTGGAAGATCTCGTATAATATATTCATTGATTATTACACTAAGTCTTAATCATCTTGATCAGAAATTTGATTTTTCTGTTAAAATTTGTGGTGTTCAGTTCTGGTCAACAGTAAAACTACAATTGGAAAAAAAAGCCCAATCTGTTGCAATTGCTCTCCTTCAAAAAAAAACCCCAAGCCATCAATACAGCTTTTAAATTTGCAAATTTCCTCATCTGTCCTGGTGCAAGAAGCCTTCCTTACATTTGTTATTTTTAATGCAGCAAAAGAAGAAGAACGATAAATCAACAAACAGGTTTGTGAGTGTCCCCAATATAAGTGCTCTGGAATCTAGCGGAGTGGTGGGCAATGGACATCCTAACCGCCTGGACCCCATTCCTAACTCACCCATCCACGATATTGAGTTCAACAGCAGCAAACCACTACCACAGCCAGTGCCACCCAAAGAGCCCAAGACGTTTTTGAGGTGAGCACTGCCTCACCAATCTTTTTTTTCTTTTTCTTTTTTTTTTTGCTTAACTCAGGAAAATTTTGCATTCCTATTGAGCTGAATCCCACTTGCTTTATGAACCTTTCAGAGGTACAAGTACTCTTCTGGCATTTTTAATTTTTACATTATATTTGTAACCTCTTTATAGTATTCCTTTTTATTTTAGACCTTGTTGAAATGTGAAGTATTCTCTCACTTTTTCGTAAGTCTTGAGCTTTGAAAACCTCTTTAGATACTCTAACAGAATTCATGTGCTTCCAATTGTTTACATATATGAACAATTGTTTTAAATGTTTGTGTTATTTACTGATTGTCATTTAGGAGTTGATACTAGCACAGAATTTCTTTTATTCAGTATTATGTGATAATAGTTTTTATGTAAGAAAACTATTTTCTGTGCTACATGAATGTTTTGTGTTTCCCCTTTCTTCAGCTATATGGAATTGTTTCATAGGAGTAACATTACTACAGCAACAGGAAATGCGCATGCTTGGATGCTTAATGCTGAGCTATCAAAACCAGCATTAAAATGTGAAGGAATTATCTCACAAATTAATATGGTGAATTGAATAATTTAAAAATGGTGTTTTAGAAGCAGGATTTTACTTTTTTGGCTTTATGTGCCTACATAATCAATGCACCGAAGCGCTGTGCTCTGTATTTAGTAGGTGCTGATCTCTTACCTCTAAGTTGGCAACTTAAAGCATTTCCACAGTTGATTGTTCACTCTCTCTTTTGGTTTAATGCAAAAGACCACATACCTAGAAACTACTGGTTATAGAATCTAAAACAGATAAGGAAAACCAGTCTATTTCAAGAAAACAATCTTTTTTTTAAAAAAACCAAAACAGTTGCTTATTTTTTCCTGTGCATGTGATGTGCATGAGTGTGCTTAGATACCTATAACATGCATGTGCATGAACTCGTGGACTGTGATGCTGGAGTTTCTATTCCAAATTGTTTTGTGCTCTGTATTATCAAGTGATACAGTAGGGATTATGTTATTACTGATTTTTATTGTTATAGGAACTTAATTGTGTAATTAAATTGAAATTAGATTTAAGTATTCTCTCTTGCTCGTTTTGTGAGAATTTTAAGCGTTTGAGGGGGAAACAAATGTTTGCAGCACAGCAGTTTCTTTTTTCCTAGTATATTAGCATATTTCCAATGTGTGCATGAACAATGACACAAGTGATATTTGTGATCAGTGTTAAGTATTAAAATAGTGTGTACTTTTGTTCAGTTGCCAACCAGTCTTTGTGAGCACATGTCTACAAATATGATGCTTGCATCATATTTTTGAAAATTAACTTTACCACAGGAAAAGGATGCTAAAAGAGGACCTTCTACAGTCACGCTTTTCCAATAAAATCATTTTTATTCTTCCTGAAAACCTACAGCTGATTATGAGATTTTAAATTATGTTTTCCAAAATATTATTTGCCCAGCCTGTAATGTGGCTTCTGAACTGACTTGTCCGTGCTGCTGATGCTCTCCAATGGAGTGGATGATCGCAGATTCTGTAGGGCGACATTAAATCATGTCTTGAGGCACACCGATAATTAATCCATGGAAGGAGGCTGAGGGGAGACCTCATTAATGTTTATAAATATGTAAAGGGTGAATGTCATGAGGATGGAGCCAGGCTCTTCTCAGTGATGCCCAATGATAGGACAAGGAGCAAAGGGTGTGAGCTGGAACACAGGAGGTTCCGCTTAAACTTGAGAAAAAACTACTTTACAGTGAGGGTTACAGAGCCCTGGAACAGGCTGCCCAGGGAGGTTGTGGAGTCTCCTTCTCTGGAGACATTCAAGACCCGCCTGGACGCCTTCCTGTGTAAAATTGTTTAGGTTCCTGCTCCGGCAGGGGGATTGGACTAGATGATCTTTCAAGGTCCCTTCCAATCCCCAACATTCTGTGATTCTGTGATTCTGTGAAACACAGACTGTGTTCTTTACTGAATATTCTCTCTGATTTTTTTTTTCTCCTTACATTTGTACTTTTTATGTAGTTGTGGGATAATTGTTTTTTTTTTTTTCCTTTCTGCTAATTTAGCCCTCCTCAGACTGACGCTTCACCAGTGGCTTCATCAGACCCCCAACGCCAGGAGTGGTTGGCCCGGTACTTCACGTTCTGAGAGACGATTTGTTTTTGTAGCACAGCGTGATGTGGACTGTTTGTAAGAGCATGACCTTAAGTAAACCCTCATGTGAACAATCTTTCCTGTAATTTGTCAAACACTGTGAATGAGAAAGTATTTGTCTTTCTAATTTGAAACTGCACTGTATCTCATGTTATATTTGTTGGAATCACTTGACATGGTACTATATAATGTGTGTAATTATAACTATTATTTTTATTCAAATGGAAGAATCTTTAAACTTTGTAATTACTACATAATAAATTTTGGTAGAACAAACATAATGCTTTCCCCCTTTTTCCTATAAATGTGTTTTCTTTGATTTCAGGTAAAGCTTTTCCCCAAAAAGTAATGTAATTGCATGGTTACTATAAATACAATTTAAATTGTAATAGGAAAAAGTACATATAGATCACTCTCCAATTTGGGCAGGATATGTTTAATGCATCCCAATTCTATTCCATTACTTTGCAGCAGCTTAAAAACTGTCTCTTTCTAACATTTAAAAGGAAGAATGTGACATAAATCAAAACTAGTGTAGCTGCTAGCCTTCAGAGCAAAGTAATTTTGACAAGAGATTGAGAAAAGCCACAAACCAGGAGCTGTTCATTGGGGAGGGGGGTTGAGTCCTTACCTGTTGCTCATGAGGCTTTGCCATCTAGTTATAATCAAACATTTTATCATTTAATTTAGGCAGAAAATTTTCTCACAAGTTATGTATTTCTTCTATGAATACTAACAAAACCAAATGATTGAAACATTTAGAGTACTGTACTGAGTATTTCTGCATAAATCAAGAATCTACATTTTGAGCATATAGTCCTGCTTTGGATAAAATTCATGTCTGAAGTGGAAAAAAAACAACCACCCAACTTTTTCCCCATTCTTACTACAGATACAGATCTTTCATTAAAACTTAAATTACCTTCCTTGTCTATATTAAAAGTTTTTTCTTCTTCTTAAACTGATATATGAAAATGTTTTTTCAGCTAGTGAGCATGATTCTCCAATCTACACCTTTTATGGTGCCAGTGTTGCTCGAGAAATTTGCTGCAGCATATAGAAAACCAGAGCTTATTGTCTTTTTTATATTTTTTTCATTCAAAGATTACCACAAAGTAACCTGCACTGGTAGTCTCAGGGAGAAAATTGTCTCTTTGTTTTATGAATGTATTTTTAAGCTGAATCTCTTATCTTTTAAAAGCAGGAAAAATGTTTGAGTTATTTGAATAAGGGTTTAGTTAGCATGTACAAAGGTCTTGAACTTTAGTATTTCATTTGAAGCCCTAACTACATCCTTTTTTTGCTATATGCACAAAGGTAAATACCCAGATGAAGATACTTGCTAATTGCAATGAGTTTTATATGTAGTATATGTATAAATGAAAAATTTGTATGTTTTCGTATAAACAATATAAAATCTTCTAAATGAACTTCTATCTTACCATTCAGCTTGAAAACTCCACTGAAAGCTGTATTCTGGTGATGCTGCCATGGATTAAAGGTGTATACAGCAGATTTTCTGTAGCTGGTGGACTCAGCTGTAGGTATATGCAACTTTTTAATTTTAGAAGAAAGCCATATTGGGCAAAATGTCAGATTTCTTGGCTGTTACCCAAAATAAAATACAGTAGCTCATTTTGTTATAATGTTCTGAAATGAGTGTTGCGTATTTTTTCTTGCATGCTCTGCAAGGACTCAGCCTTTTTCTCCCAGCCTCCATTTCATTTGTACACTTTTACATATGGAATTAGTAACTGAACAGTATTCTGAAGATTTTATCATCTGCATTTATTTTACGTATTCAGTAAAAGGTGTGCCCATTGTTTTTTTGCTAGTAGGTATTTGTCTTTTGGAAGGGAGAAGAAAGTTAAGAAGCACTGAGTTATCGTGTCTGCCACAGTCAGCAGCTGTTCCACTACCCAGTCATTTTCTTAAAAAACAAACAAAGATAAAAAGCCCAAAACCACATGGAAGAAACTAGGGAAAAAAAATGTCTACCAAAGGGCATTGAGAACTCTGTAAAATGTATTCCTAAAAAAATTAACATCTAGCATTTGGGATTAATCCAGGGACTTGCATCATCACAATGCCATTGTGTTCCTGATCTTTGCAGTATCTGGTGTTCTGGAAAAAGCTAAAAGTGCACAAGTGCACATATTCATGAGTCCAGTTGTGCAGAGAGGTCTGCAAAGTCTCTGCTCACACATGCAGTCTTTCCTAGCTCAATAGACAGCCAAGTAAGGAGGCACAGAATTAGTGTGAAGTTGCATACTATTATTTACAATGGTGGGAAAATCTTTTGGCTCTCTGCACTCTTGACATATTAGATCTCATGATCAGCACTTAGTGTAACTAATTCCCCTGACCCTTTAGTTTTATTCAGAAAGAACAATAAAAAGTCAAAGAGCAAACAATAAAGAATGTTAATATTTTAATCCTTACTGTGTTTTCCTGTGGAAGAAGGTAGCAACAAGCTATACTTGATACAAGGGCAGAAGAATCATGCATTTTGTCATAACTTCATCACAGTGATCAGTCTTCAGGCCAGATTTGGCCCTTCAGTATGGATTGCTCCATTTACTTCTGTGATAAGAGTCTGAATGCCAGTGAATTTTCCCGGTTAGCAGAAAACTGCTCTAGCTGAGCCATCTGACACAATCTCATAGCACAGGGAAGAATTATGTCTTGAGAACTGCATGGCTTTTTTTCTGCAATGGGAATTGTACCCAGAAAGTATACTTGGAAAAAAAAAAAGCCCAAAGATGGTTGAAAACCCAGCTGCAATCAGTGCCAACATAGAAATCACTTTACTAGATTAACTTCTTCCTTTTACATTTTTTCAGTTACTTCTGCATATATGGATTATATTTACCTGAGACTTCAAGGAAAATACTAGTGCTATGAGAAGTAGTGGCAATAAATTACATGGGTCAATATTATAGAATTTTTAATATTCTAATTTAGTCTAAATAAATTTTCACTTCTGTTTTTCTCATGATCTGTTATTTTGGAAGAAAAACTTGGGATTATTTTCTAACTGGTTTGAGTGGTTCTACAGTGAACATGTACATTTTTAAATTAAATGTCTTAGATTTTAGAATCTGATCACTTTGAAGAATAAGAATATCTGTGTTTTATAAAACTGAAGAACATAGAATATTTAAGGGTTGTTGGGTTTTTTTTAGGATATACCTATCATCTTTTCTTCCTAAATGTTCTCTAAAATGCTGCAATAATCTTTGTTTTCATTCTTAAAGCAGAATATATTTTTTTCATTCTTCAGGTAGGTGGTTGCTGGACTTAAACTTCCCTGCTTTTTGAGACTAGAAAACTTTCCACAAAGGACTTCCTTTGATGAGTTGCACTTCAAAACTGAAAGCATCAGTTTTGGGGGAAAAATGCTTCCTTTCCTGTACCTGAACATGGAGGGATTCTGAGCAATAGCCCATGTTAAAAAATGTGCCTTTCTGGTGTGGCAGCTGAAAAAAAACTGTGGTCCTTTCAATACACTATCCTAGTAACCATAGCTAGAAAATCCCAATATTAACTTTTGACTAATGGTTATTCACTTTTTTCCCAGTTTTAGTCTTACTCTGAAATTCTATTTAAAAACTCCAGGACATGAGGGATTCCTAATGAACATCAGACTTCACTCATAATATGAGAAATCAGGCCTGATCGCGATGTCAGAGCAGTCCCTTGCTTGTTTAAGGTTTATTTTAAGTTATATGTGAATTTTGTTAACACAATCCCAGTGCTATCCACAGGTAAATTTTACTAATTCTGCGCTGAGAAAATCAGACCACAAGTTTTCCTCCTTTGCTGTAATTTACGTCCCTTGAAGGAAACTCACTGAGTCACATCACTTAAGAAAACAGTGATCTTCAGCCTCCTCTGCAGTCAACAGGCAGCTTCAAGGGTGAATCAGCCCACTTATCTCTCTTGATTGCATAAAGACTGTGGAACAACAACAAATGTAAGTGCCTTGGGTGCCTAAATTTAGGTGTGAAGAACCCTAGCCCGTCCTTTTTTTTTTTTTTTTAACCAACATTTGCAAAAATGTATCAGCTTTGAAAGATGCAAACTGATTTTCCGTACAGGAGCTGTATTGCTTCTTTCCTGGTATGTACAATGTAGTCCAATGCAACACTGTTACTATTATTCATAGGCAAATGCTAAAACTTTTTTTACTGTAGTGAAGGCAGATCTCTAATTCATAGTATTGTTCAGCTACTCCTGGGCATTGTATCAGTTTTATTTATGTACACATTCCCTAGCAAAATCTTTAAATGGAAATATGAATAATTTCCATGTACAATTATACGTAGAAATCAGCTTGCAGTTCGAAAGCTAATTTACTTTGCAGTGTATTTTGGTCATATGAATAAGGATCCATTTCTTTAGAAATGCTACAGTTATTGGAAATACCTATGGGTAGTACTGGAATCATGTAACAAAACCAGGCAGCCAAGCTGAAACAACTTTTTCTCCTCAGCATGACCAACTCCTGCCCTCCATTTCTCTTAATAATACAATTTGTTACTTGCTGGGCTCAACACTGGGCTCTTTTACAGCACAACTGTTTATCATTTGCTATCACATTCACCATTAGACCACTCAAGCTTTGTGGACTGTGCAAATTGCACTGCAAGTTCCAAGGTTAACGATGGGACCTATGGGGTGAACTAATGATCCATTCTGGAGCCCTGCACAGTCTTAAGGATGAGTTTATAAATTGCTCATCACTAAGGCAACTCCGTTATTTTCAGAGTTAAGCACAGTATAGAGAGAGGCCTGTTCACAATAAACAGCTGGCTGAACACGAGAAGCAGCTGCTGCCAGCAGCACTGATAGCAATGTTGCTAGGGAACAAGAAGAGCCAAGCTTAAGAAAAAAAGCTTAATTCAATAATGACTTCCAAAATCTGGCTTTAATATGACAGTGAGAAGTTATCGGGCCTTCTATGTTCAACCTAACAGAAGAACATAAAAGTTCAGACAGCAGCTGAGTCTTCAGCTGGAGCGATAGCTGTTGAACTTCAGTTACAGATCATCAGGGTGATGGCTGGGCACAGAGAGAAGACAGGGCACTTGTGATAGTTTAACTTCCCTGGCAGCCAAACAAGACACAGCCGCTCGCAGCCTGCTGCCCCCTTTCCCCCACACCCAAGGAAACAGGGAGAGAATTGGGAGGGGTAAAGGTGAGGAGACTTGTAGGTTGAGATAAGAACAATTTAATAATTAGAGTAAAATAAAATTAAAATAGTAATAATAACAATAATGATAACAACTATATATAGATGAGTGATGCAGAGCACAATTGCTCACCACTCACTGATAATGATCCCAGAGGAGTGAAAAGGAACCCCGAACCCGAAATCGCAATCCTGGCAAAGTGAGCCTGAGCAATTCCTGAGAGAATCCCCCCCTTTCCAGTGAGCCCCAGTTAATATACTAAACATGACATAATACGATATGGAATATCTTATTGGCACATCCAACTGTCAGTTCTGGGTTTTACTGACTACTGCACTTTTCTTCTCTCCCCCCTTCCAGTCCTCTCTTCTTGGAAACCACCCAAGCACAGTGTCCTTGTGTGTTATCAACATTGTTCTCATAACAATCCTCACTGAAACCAAACATTGCAAGATCCTTCCTTTCTCTGCTGGCCAAATGTTCCTCAGATCAACTCATGGATGGTGAGATATTAATATAGTTAACAGAGGTGAAGTAACCACTGTAGCTTTCTTAATGACATATTTAAATATGATTGGGGGGGAAAAAAAAAAGTTGAGACATTCAAATTAATTGTCTTAGTTTAATTAAGGCAGGTAAGGCAGTTACTTTGCATATTGAAACCATGTATCATAACTTGAAAATAAGGGATCTAAAAGATATTATTTGTTTGAAAAGTGTTGATTTTCCCCTCCACCAACACTAAAGATTTGTATTAAAATAGCAACTTTGTACATTTCTTCTGGTATCTTTTTATTATAGAACTATCAGCACAGTTCTGATAACTTGGTGATAGTATGGTACACTTTTTGGATAAGATCTTGCATGGGCAGTGATTTTTGTTTTGATTGCTTATCAATAACTCATCATTAACACAAGCGAACAACGGGAGGTCCTGGGAGTGAGGAGCTCATTTTTTTAAATAAAATAAATAAAGTTTTCATAATAATAATAAAGTTTTAGGATCTTTCACCTTGAAGTTACGGGGGCATCCAGTTATTCTCTGTGGTATCACAAGACTTGACAGCTTCACTCCTTATGCCTGGGACTCAATTTTGAAACAGAATGAGCTATTTGAAAGATGATAAAATATCTCAAATAGTTAAAACACGTCACTGGGTTGTAATACACGCTCAGAGAAAAGAACATACAGGTATAAAAAATATTCAAAACAACACACTGTAATTTCTGGGCAGAAGTGAAAGCTTTGGGACCTTCAGAAACCAGAAAACCCTGTTCTCTGGATATATTAAAAATAAAATCCCCGAACTCCTCGGGCTGTGCCCTGGGGTGCCCTCATGGCACAGCGATGTTCAGGCAAACAGCAGCGGGCAGCACCGCCCGAACCAGCACCCGCTGGCGCCTCTCGCTGGCGGGAGCCAGGGCAGCGGGGGCACCT
>NW_010297314.1:0-25802 GCF_000700745.2 Antrostomus carolinensis | reverse complement strand
AAAGGGCTTTTCCAATCGAGGCAATTTTGTGTGATTTTGTGTGTGGGGTGCCAGGGGGGTCCTTGGGGTGGGGGCTGGCTGGGCTGTGGTCCCCTTCTCTCCATGGTGAACATCTTCAGGCATGTCTGCTGCCTTGTGGCTGAGCTCAGCCCAGCCAAGCCTTGTCCCACGGGCTGGCATTGCTATCCGGGAACACCCCAAGAACTCAGTGACTGTGTTTCCCTGCAGGAGGGTGAGCAGGGCTGCTCTTTGCCCATGGCCATGTCATTGTTGCCACAGCTCTTCTGGAAAGGGTAGTGTGTCTCCTGACACCCCCCAGGTGTGCTGGGCACCAGCATGCTTTTGGAGGTAGCCCAGGTGCTTTGGGGATGGAGGAGGTGAGAGACCATCTTGCCTGGTACAAGCAAAGGGTCTTCTCACAGCTTGGATGGGCTGTGCCGGTGTGGTTGTGGCTGCCCTGATGCACCTCTCAGCACAGCTCCCATAATAAAAAATGACACCTTTAGGGCAATATTCTCTTTATTTTCAGCCTGGGTGTAAAGCCACCAGGATGCACCTGCTTTACTCCAAAAAATTAAACCCTCCCTTTTCAGACGGGAAGGGACACGGAGGAGGTGACGTGAAGCTGGGGCAGGAGGATGTCACCAGTCAGGGCTGGTGGCAGCAGTGCTGGTGGGTCATGCTCCTCTCTGGAAGTCAAAAGTTGGTGGAAGAAACCTCCATGCTTTACCTCCTGGATGAAGCTGGTGCTAGAAGGTTGGAGAGGCACTGTGTCCCCAGGATGAGGTCTAACCTCGCTCTGAGGGGGTGGGTGGTCAGGCTGAGCTGCCTCTATGTTTCTGTGTCCCCTCTGCTTTGTCATTGCTCCTCTTGGAGACCTCATCAAGCCACTGCTGAGATGCAGAGCTGCTCATCCTCATAGACGACAGCACCCTGTCCTTGCCCCACTCTCCCCTAGGTCAACAGTTGACCACTCGCGTGGGGACGAGGCGGACGCCTTCTCTTGTTCCCGCTGCACAAGCTCTTGGGCTAGGAGGAAACACAAGGTAAGAAAGGGCTCATTTCTCCTGCTGCTGAGGTGGGATGTGATGGCTGTCCCATCCCACCCCAGGGGAGCCACTGAAGGCCACCGGTACTGTCCCATGGTAACCGTGGTAGATGTCTGCTGAACAGCTACGCTGGGGACACCGTTACACCTACATCAGATACTAAAGCAAAAGAAAAGTGAGGCTTTGGGAGAGGGCCTGAAATCCATCTCTGATGTTGGAATACCCTGGAATGGATCTGTCTGTCCTTCTGCCTTGAGAGGTGTGACATGTTGCATTGACACCACGCACAGCTGTGGTTGTGACCCTTGAAGCTGCCAGGTATGGTGTAAGCTGGAGCAGCTGGGAGGCAAACCTTGTTGGCAAGCATGAGCAATGAAAGGGGTCAGCTTTGAGGGGGATAGAGAAGGTGTTTTCAGCCTTGAAGGAGAGGTTTGGGGCCCAGGGTTCACCTGCTTTGGCTTTCACAGAGCCATCACACAACTTACCTATGGCCATAAAGATATCGTTTACTTGGTGGTTGGATTTTGCAGATGTCTCCATGAACAGGAGGCCTTTGGTCCTTGCAAACTCTTCCCCCTCCTAGGTGAAGACAAGCAGAGTTATTCTCCCAGCCTTCTCTGGGGCTGTTTGTTTGGTTATGGTGGCATTTCATGGCAGGTCAAGAATCGTATGGTGACTTTGGAGATGTCTGAAAGCCTGTTAAATCCTCACTTTGCTAGGGCATATCCCAGTGCTTGCTGGTGAGGGGATGATGAGGGGGCCTGGGACCTCCCTGCCAGTGCTCACCTCAGTGGTGACTTCTCGCTCAGCAGCAAGGTCCGTCTTGTTTCCCACCAAAGCAATGACTATTTCATCAGGAAGGAACTCCTTCTCCAGGTCCCTCAGCCACAGCTTTGCTCTGTTGAGTGTTTCCTGGAGAGATTAAGATAAAAAAACCACTCAGTCGTCTGGTTTTGATTTAATCCCTTTGCCTTGGGTATAACAAAGTTGGATGGGTGGCACCAAATTGAAGGGGATGCCAGAGATGTGGTAGAGATTTGATTCCCTTCTCTCTCAGAGAAACAGGTCACTGGTCCTCAAACACCTTGAGGGATAAATCAGCCTTGGACAGGATGCACCCTTTCTCCATGGCAGCAGAAATTGCCCATGGGGTGGTGGGCCGGTCCTGCATGGGCAGGAAAAGCCCATGGCATGTCCCAGGTGGGATGTTCATCTTCTCAGGTACTGCTTGTGTACCACTTTCTGCTCCACCAAGGACAAATACCATCACCTGGGGACCCCTCTGCCCTGCCAGTACTGCTGCAGCATGGTGTTTTGGCATGGATGGGATCCGCATCCCCTGCCTTACCTTATTAGAGATGTCATAAACGAGGAGAGCAGCATGGGCACCCCGATAGTAGAGGTGGCAGACACTGTGGTACTTCTCCTGGCCTGCTGTGTCCCAGATCTCAAACTTGACAGTGGTTGACTCCAGGTTGAGTGTCTGTGTGAAGAAGGAGCCTGCAAGCAAGATGCAGGACACTTGTGTTTGCTTGTGGCAATGGCAGGGACCTTGGATCTGCTACTATAAGGTCAACTCCATCCTAAGGGCCTGTAACGATGCTGCAATAATTAAAACCAGGATGGGTTTCTCACCCTTCCTGGAAGCAGATTTGGGTGGAGACACACCAGTTTTAATGTCCAATGGCTCTGAGCTTTGCAGAATAGCCCCTGGGTAGAAAAGCTACCTCCACCTCGCTGGTGGGTCAGACATGAGGATAGGAATATCCACTGAAAAGGGGTCCCACTTGGAGGGGGGTGTCCCTCCCTGCTCCCAGGGAGCAGATGGCTGCTTGTGGATCAGCCAGAGCCAAGGCAGAGGGACAAGGGGAGCAGCTCCACAGTGCCTCACTCTTCTCCATTAGCTCTCCAGGGTCCAGGTGGTACCATGAGTGCCTGCTGTGCCTTCTTGGGGCCAAATGCAGGTCTATCATGTAAGATGAGCATCTATACTGTCTAGGTGCTGTCAAAGCTGTGCTGATGCTCTTCAGCTTGATCCCAGCAAGCGTGTTGGCTTGAGGGAGGTTACAGAGGGAGCAAGGCTCTCACAGCTCTCCAGATGGCTTTCATCACAGCATGGGGATGCACACGTCCTGCCTTTGGACATGGGCTCTTCAGCATGGGACCTGCAGGGGCATATGCTCTCCCCTTTCCTGGTGGGACAGTGTAGAGATTGCAGCCTGGCCAGGGCATGGGGTGTCTGGAGAAAGGAGGCATTGATCCAGCCTGTGATCAGTCTGTGCTGTGGGGGACCTGCCACAGCCAGCTGCCTCCTCCTGGGCTGTCCTGCCTGCCTGCACCCTAGCCCAAACCTCCCTGCTCCTGTGGGGAACTGAGGCTGGGGCAGCACATGTACAGGGGAGATTCTCCCAGGGTGTCCAAATAGCTGTGAGGGTCTGTCCTGGTGTGGAGCTGGGTCAGAGCTGGTTCTTTTCAGCAGCTGGAACAGCGCTGGGGTTTGGGTTCAGCTGGGATTTGTTAGGAGAGAAACACTGAGAACACACCGATGTTTTCAGTTGTTTCTGGAAGTTGAAGGACTTTGTGTTTTGCTGGTCTGCAAGTGCAAGATCTAGAGGGGTGAGGAATATTGCAATGGATCAACTCCATGGGCACTGGGCTCTACCAAGGGGCTGTTCCATCTCCTGTCCCCCATGGGCAGGAGATCCATGAGGGGCTCTTCCTCTCTTGCTCTCTCTGGCTTTCGCTCGGGCTCTGGCTCTCCCGGGATTGCGGTTTCGGTTTGGGGTTGTCGCTCCTGAGGGATCGTTCTCTGGGAAGGGGCTGGGCTAGCACAAGGTAGCACAGGACCAAGCACACAAAGGGCAGGTGGGCTGCACAGTTTGGACCCCGCATTTCAGACATTTCACTGCTCATCTGCCTCCAAAAAGCAACGTTAACCCAAACCCACGCAATTTGGCTGTGGCTTTGCTTACAGCCTGGTGCTGTGGGAAATGGGCTGGAGAGATCCGAAGGTGACAGTGACAGATGAGGTCTGGCTCTGGGGCAAGTGTATCCTGTTCAAAAGTGGGTCTGTGCTACTGTAGGATATACCAACCTGTTCTCCTGCATCCCACCCCGCTGCAAGGAAGCACATCAGGCCTGGTGTCTTGTCCAGAGCCATCAAGCTACTGAAGTCACTCACTCACATCCCACAGTTGGCAGCGACTCCTTGAAGTCATTCTTCACGTATCGGTAGGCAAGGCTTGACTTTCCCACTGATGTGCTCCCCAGCAGAACCACTTTGTAGATGTAGGTGGAATGAATCCCCTCCAGGGAGGTGCTCGGCGCTGTTTTCTGTGCCATGCCCTGCAAGGAAACCAACTCTGTTCAAAATGCATCTTCATGGATCCCAGGCCCATCAGATGAGCTTCCTCCATCAACTCCTGACTGGTGGCAGTGGGGCAGGCAGGGTTTAACCTCCAAATAGGCTAGAGTAAAATTGTTAATATTTTGAATCGAATTTAACACACCAAACCATCTGCCATTGTCAGTTATGACCAGAGGGTGGAGATCTTGAGGAAGAAACTTAGGCAAGAGGCCTCCTTGGATGAGGATAAGGAGAGTGGATTGGGTGCATCTCCTTTAAAAAGAGGACATGCTGGAGAAAGTTAACGGCAGAGGGGCATCACTTATGGGTTTGTCTTGCTCTTGAACATGCCTCCTTCCCCAAAGTCCTGGTGGAGAGCTTAGGCTGCTGTTCCACGCTTATTGTGGGTCCTGGTTAGGAGTTATACCAGGAGAGCCTACCTCAGGTTGGAGGTGAGCTTAGGTGTGGAGGTGACGCTGCTACCAGCTTGTTAAGGACACTGCCCAAGGGATAGCTGGGGACCTTAAGAGCTGCTGGGCTTTGTGGCAACACCACTTTGAGTCAGCGTGTTACTCACCAGGGTGAAGAAGCAGGAGTGAGAGGACCTGACTCGAGTACCCTTGAGGACAGCAGCACACAGAGCAGACAGCTCATGTTCCTGCACTGCTGATTAAGAAACCCAGGGCAGACCCAGCCTATGAATTCTCACGGCCTCATGACCGTTGCACCACAGAGTGTGACTCTGCATCACTCCGGGTGGAGCCACACTCCATGGTGACCCAGGATGGCAGGGGAGTATGGCCCAAAATACCAGGGCTCACCTCAAACCTGACTCGAAGAGAGCTGCTGTGGAGTATTGGCCGTACCCTGGGAAGAGGATGGTCGGTGTGAGCCCTCCTGGGTGGCACGTGTCTCCTTCTCAAGGAAGTGAAGCTGCCTCGCTGTCGGTGGGAGCTGTCAGCGCAGGGTGGCAAGTGATGCTGTCTTGCAGCTAGCCAGAGCTTTGCCCTGGCTCCTCCTCACAGAGCTCCTCCTCCAAAAACACTTGGCTCACATGGAGAGCTATACAGGAGAGAGGGAGGTTCATGCAAAGCTTGAAGCTGATGGGTCATGGGGTGTTGAACTGAGCAGGAGAGGGCGTGAGATGACCTTGCATGCACTTATCCAACCTCACACGCAGCAGCAAAGGGGAAATATAGAATCATAGAATCCCAGACTGGTTTGGGTTGGAAGGGACCTTAAAGATCATCCAGTTCCAACCCCTCTGCCAGTAGCAGGGACACCTTCCACTAGACCAGGTTGCTCAAAGCCTCATCCAGCCTGGCCTGCCCTTCAACACTCCCGGGGAGGACCAGCCACAGCTTCTCTGGGCAACCTGGGACACTGTCTGACCACCCTCACAGCAAAGAATTTCTTCCTAATATCTAATCTAAACCTCCCCTCTTTTGGTTTCAAGCTACCACCCCTTGTTCTGTCACTCCCTGCCCTTGGCCAAAGTCCCTCCCCAGCCTTCCTGGAGCCCCTTCAGGTACTGGGAGGCCACTAGAAGGTCTCCCTGGAGCCTTCTCTTCTCCAGTCTGAACAGCCCCAACTCTCTCAGCCTGTCCTCACAGCAGAGCTGCTCCAGCCCTCGCATCATCCTGGTGGCCTCCTCTGGACTCGTTCTAACTGGTCCATGTCTTTCTTGTGTTGGTGGCTCCAGAACTGGACGCAGCACTCCAGGTGGGGCCTCACGAGAGCAGAGTAGAGGGGGAGAATCCCCTCCATCGACCTGCTGGCCATGCTTTTCTTGATGCAGCCAGGATATGCCACCAGCAAGCCCATAACTGCTGTGTGTAGAGATGGGAACGTGCCTCCTATATAGAGCTGGTCTTTTAACACCCAAAGGCAGCAGAGGAGCCTTATGAAGGATGATGAAATGTTTGTGTCCTGACATTCTCACTGCTATTGTATGCCAGATGAAGAGCCTCCCATGCTGGGGTGAACACTACTGGTGTGGGGTGCATCCCTCCTCGTACTTTTGAAGAAAGCCCTGGTCAGCCAGAGAACAGGGACCTGCAAGACTTACAATGAAGATTTAGTGCAATTACTGCTACTTCTACCTGGGGCTCACGGGAGTTTGGCATGCAGAACTTGCAGGTGGGCAAGAAGAAATACCTTTTTATTATAAAGACTCCTAAGAGCAGCACTAGCAATGTAGTTCCCAGCCCAGGAAGGTCTCGGGGGCTCCCACATCTGACAAAAGCCTCTTGTTCCTGCACACTGCTATTCATTTTGCCTGTCTTCCCCTGCAATCTGGCAGGCTCCAGACCTTTAATTCTTCTCCTTTCCCTGAGCTGTTATCAAAGCAGACTGTCATTAAGAGCATTCCTCGGTACTGGCTGAACCCAGGTCTGTATCTTTAGATGAGGATTGTTTTTCTGCCTGGTGAGATGAGCTTTCATCCCCTTAAAACCAGGGGTAAAATCATCTCCTCCAGGTGGCACAGCCCAGTGATGAAGAGCAGGATTGCAGTCTGTGCAGAACAGCTAGTTAGGGGTGGGTTATATATTTTAAGAAGGAAAAAGCATGTCATAAAGGTGCTCCTTATTGTGTTAATTGCATAATTTGCCTCTTTGTAGGCATGGAAATTAGACTGCTATCCTTTCTGGGCAGTTCTGTTAGCTACTGCAGGTGATGAGCCATAAAACTCTACAGGGAAGCAAGAAGCTGCATGAAAAACACCCGAGATTGTCCCTCTTAAACTGAGTTTCTCATTATTTCACTCTGCTGCTCTGTTTAACCCTAGAAGATTCCACTGACCCTGTAACAAAGCTCACTTGAGAATTACTGATGTGGATGGAAATTTCCTCGCCAACTTTTCGTACGAGCAAACAACTGTGAGAGATGGGGAGTTCTGCCAAGGCTCATTTGAAACAATTTCTTTTCCGTGTTAAGAGGCAGAAAGTGAATCTCCCTTTCCACCTGAGGAGAACAGTAAGGAAGCAAAACAAGCGGCTTGGTTTTGATTCAATGGCAAATAGGATTTAGGGAGAACTGTTTTCATTTTCCTTTTTTTTTTTTTTTTTTTTTTTTGTTGAAGAAAAAGCGTATGGAGTAAAACCCTGTGCTCGCTGGCTAAGGGACTAGGGGAAAAGCCCTTCAGATATCTCACGTGGCTGGTAGTCACCCTTCTTGTGGCTGCTCCCTGCCTTGGGGAAGAGCCTGTCAGCCAGACCTGGCTTAGGGTTACAGTTGGCTCTGCAAATGCAGGACACAGCTCCGGCAGGGTCACTGATGCCCACTCCAGGTGTGGGTAAGGGCGCTGCTGCCTCGCAGCAAACAGCATCTCTTCTCTTTCAGCCTGTACTGCTGATGAAACAGAAGCTTGTTCTTCATCTGGAAACCTCCCTGAATTCCCTGGCGTGGGACTGACTGACTGAGCATATCCAGGAGAAACATCTAAAGCAGCTTTTTTGATTTCTGTGAGTTAAACCCCAGCAGAGTGGACCTGCATACCAGAAAGCTTCTGTTGGCATAACTCGAGTAAGTTTGATTCATGTCACTGCAAACTCAAAACTCTGCAGAAGTTACTGATGCTCCTGTCCCAGAATGGCTTTAGCAAATTTTCCCACCCAGGCTTTCAAAGGCTGAGGTGTGACCTGGACTGGGACTGTTTAGATGCTGGATTTGGGGGATTTTTAGTTTGAGCTCAGTAAAGAATAACAGCAATTTAGGAAGCAGGCTGAGGAACAGCTGAGGTGTTACAAGTCTTGTCCTCGTGCCTAGAGGCCACACTGAGGGGCAGGGAAAGCTGAACCTGCTCAGATTCAACATATAGAGGCAGTTTAGACAAGCATTTCTCTTCAATCAACTGTAAAAATCCTGTTGGTGGACTTAGTCTCCAGATAAAGCTTAATATTTTGTGACAGCTGTGTCTAACAGCAGATGTTTGGGGCAGATATTGCCTGATCTTACACTTACCTAGGAGGTGAGTAACAATATGGACACGACACAGATAATTTCTCACTTCCTAATTGAGGATTAAGCATCGCTGCACCCAGGAAATTGTGTTCTCAGCCAGATACCACCATTCCCTTGTCTCAATGTCTCTTCTCTCCTTCCCCTGGGAAATGGGTGACTACACAGAGGCAGCTCCAACCAGCATTAACCAGCTTCCCCTATGAAGCCCCCTGGTTTAATTACCTTTAAGTTGATTTACATCTGTTTGCTGGGTACAGCAGCAGCGCCAAATCAGCGTTACTGCACTTGAACCTCCTGCCTTCACTGTTTCCAAGAAGGAACTTGACAAATCTGTTTGTGAAGGTGACTCAGTTGTTTATAATTAGCAGGAAAGTGGACTTTATCTAAGGAGCATCCTTTCAAATGCATGTTTATTGGGCGTAAACACTAGTAATAAAAAAAAAAAACAGAAACTTGAGGTGGCAGAGTAGATATTTGCACTGGAATGCAACAGCAAGGGCTTGGCTTTTGCCAGTCAGTAAATTAATATCTCTGCAGTATATTTAACCTGGGGAGAGGGGATCCTGGTGTAGTTATTGTTAGGGGATAAGCCTTTTATTTCCAAAGGAAAACACTAAAAAAAAAAGAAAAGAAATGCATACCTTTGGGGATGGAGCTACGGAGAAGTGTTATTTAAGACTCTAACTCCCTGGTAAATTAACGATGTTGAAGTCTAATGATGTCTAGCTGATGCCTGAGCCTTTCTAAACCAGAAGCTTTAAGATCCTAAAAGTGACAAAGACATTTGCTGAGTTTCTGCAGAGTGCAGCAGTGAACAAGAACCACAGTTAATCAGCTTCTCAGAAAAACCAGGAGCCCAGTGCTAGCCATGTAAGTCTGCAGTAGCTAGCCTTGCAGTTTTTAGACATGATGCTTTAAGTTCCTTCAGATTTCAATTTTTTTTTTTTTCCCTTCCCCTCAGATAATGGTCATGCACCTCCCTCCCCCATTAACTTCTCTAGTATTCAGCTCAAAGCACTCTTCTGCTTGTAGAAGCCTCCTCCTACCTGCTGAAGCTCTCGGGGTGCTGGTGTAGGAGCACAGCCACTTAGAAAGTTCACTTTAAGCCAAGGTTACCAGGGGACATGAAAATCTGAACTGCAAAGACTTAATGAGTAAACAGTGTTAGATTTACATAGTGCTGATTTCTCAATGCAATCAGCTCTCCTCAAAGCTAAGGGGAACAGAATATAAGGGTCATTAACTGTGCAGCCGCAGAGAGCTGGGGAAATAAGGCAGCAATAAATGGAGACTGCCCTGGGCTGTGGGTGAGACCAAGTGCTGTAAGACCTTCCCAGTGGCTCTTTGGCTTCCAGAGAGGATGGGGGCAGGGCAGAGGGCTTCTTAAGTCCTCCTAAAATCTCTTCCCTTGGGCAGGGAGCCGCTGAGGATCCCTGGTCAGTGCCCCTTTGTGGCTGGGATGCAGGGGCTGCTTCCCACAGGGAGGATGAGTCCCAGGAGCTTGTCTGGGACAGGCACCTCGGAGATGGTGGGTCAGGGCTGGGACCTGTCCTGCAGGGAATCCCCTGTCAGAGGATGCCTTTACCTTCCCGAAGCCTTCCTCTCCTCCAGGTGCTCTGGTCCAGGGTGTCTGGGGCAGCGAGGAGACAGCCCCATCCAGCTGCCCAAGGAGCCTCTCTGCACCAGGGGCAGATAAAAGTGAAACCACCCAGCACCTCCCAGCGAGTGGTGTCAAAGGTGAGAAGCGAGCAGAGATCAGTGAACCTTAGACCTGCTGGTGAGCTGGGCAAGGTGGGACCGCAGAGCTGCCGTCACACCGAGCAGAGTCAGTGGCCATGCCCCCTGCACACCCTCCATCCATCCCTCCATCCCTGCTTTCTGTGCTGGGGGTTGGCAGTGGGTGGATGGATGAATGGGTGGGTGAGCTTTTCCCCACGTCTCTGGGTCTGAAGCCAGCCCAGCTACCAGGAGCAGAGGAAACAAAAGCAGTCCGCACCCTACCATGGGTTTTGAGGACTGGGAAGGGCTGGGTGTGGGGCCACCTGGAGCTGCACCGTGCCAGGGATCTGCCTTTCTCTGGGATTTTATAACACGGCAATTTCTGCTGACACACGTTAGACCTGGCTTTGGTCGAGTGCCAAGGGAAGGATGTAAATAACTTGGGCCTGGGATTGCCAAAGCGATTTGTTTTCAGGAGTGTGGCTGGTTTTGCAGCTTCTCCTGCAAAGTGCTTCAGCAGACAAGCTGGGGAGGTACAAAGTGAGCAAAAACTGAGCACTTGGGCTTTTACTGCCTTTTAATTACAGTAATACCTAGTTACCACAGGCAGCTGGGGCTTGGTGCTTTGGAGAAGGCTGTTCTTGTTACAGCCCTAATATCCTGAGAGAGAAATCATAGCACGTTGATGCATTGGGATAACAGGTCTGGAGTGAGAACAGGAAGATCTGATAATTAAAAATCTAAATGAAGATAGTTTTTGTATTTCTGTTACTCATCTTGTGATAGTCAGTGTCTTTCCTTCAAGCACCAGCTCCTAAAGTTTTCTGGAAGTGAAACAGACTGTACAAAATCTGGCCCTAGTGGTTATAGGAAGCAGGCTGAAAAGCAGGAGTCCTACAAACAAGCTTAAAGAAAAAAAATCCTATCCCAGTTTTGAAATTAAGAGTATGTCTTGTGACTTCCCAAGCCAGACTGCTGTCACTCAGTCACTTCCCATTTCTAAGGTGAAATGCCATGTACAGACACCCGAGAGTGGCACAGATGTCATACGGGAGCAATGCCCCCACCAGCTGAATCACCATGAAGCATTAACTTCCCAGGTCCCTTCCCACCAGCTCTGCAGAGGCTAGAATAGGATTTGGGGATCCTTTGAAGATATTCCTAACAACCCTATGAAAACCTGGTATCATTTTTTTCAGCATAGAAGCAGTTTAGGTGCTCCCATCTCTCTTCCATAGCTTGTTTCACAAGGCTGTGTTGTGAAATGAGGTGACTTAAAGCCTTTTTTTCCTTCCAGGGCTTTGGGTAGATCAGTTCTGAAGTGGGAATCTCTGTGTGACCCTGTGAACATAAACCCAGTAGCTCTGACAAAGCCTGCTTGTACCAGTACATGGAGGATGCTTTATTGGCCCAGGGAATGCAGATGACCATCAAAATTCATTTTAATTTTTGTAGGTATGTCCTCCATCTGCAAGGATCTCGTGCTTATAATCCCATTGGAGTGTCTGACCCACAGCAGTGAGCGATGCCAAAAGGCAGTCTGCTCCAGTTTACCCACTTACTTTGGAACTACAAGCTATGGTAACATCATGCACCTAAAGTAAGTATCTAATTGTTAGTAGAAAATGGGGTGCTCAGTCTTGGTTGGAAGCTTTGAAGACTTTTGAAAGGATTGCTTTGTAGCTGCTAAAACAAACTTCATTTCCAATTTGAGCTGCCGCAATAAGCGCTCATCTTGTGCTCTGTTATTTTCATACCAGTCTCATCTGGCCGAGTAGACGTTACATCTCAGCTGCCTTTATACAAGGCTTTTATAAAAGGAGAAGGTGTAAATGAGACACCCATGCAAAGTGCTATGGGCTGGATGAATCCTCTGGAGCCCAGGGGAGCGTTCCCCTTGCATGGGCTGGGGCATCATCTGCCTCCTGGATGAGCCCTTCTCCTGGTGAGCCAGACCCCACTAGAGGGCACAGCTCATCTATGATTTAAGCCAAAGGGGATGTCTGCTCCCCAGTCTCATTTCTGAACTGGGCAACTAAATAGTCAGTGAGTGATGGACTGAGATCTTCTGCCAGAACTGCATCTGGACAGCCAGCTCTTCTTTGGGTGAGCTCTGTTCTCCAAACAACCAGGACATGAACCTTTTGTGATAAATGCTGTTGCAGTGCCAGGAAGCCAGAGCTTTTTTGCACAATATTTTGGTCTCCTTTTTAAGCATGCAAATATCTTGCTGCCCTGGATGCTCAGGATCAGAAGTCCTTCATCAGCGAGTGGTTTGCACATAAAGACTGTGGCTGCATTGGAACTGGATCAGTAGAGCACCCAGAATGACCTGCACAAAGCTAAGAATGCACCTTGCTCAGCTGTGCTCGTGCAGGGGAGAGTTCCTTACCTGGGAGAAACTTTACTGGTAAACACTGGGCATTGGTTGTTTTTCCAAGGTTAGAGATTGCCTTTAATTTTTCTGAGGTTAGGGATTGCATTCAGTTTTATGTTTGCCTGATGTAATTATGCCCCAAGAATTTGCAGGACAGGTCTGGCTACAGGGATGGTGTCGATCAAATACTCAAGCCCAGCAACGCGTGATCTGAGCACCTCAAACCCCTTTGCAGACCTTCTCCCACTGCTCCACTTCACGCTTTTTCTTTGACTTTTAACTGCAGAGGAAACTGTCACATTTCAGTAGTGCACAGGAATACCAGACAGATCAAAATAAAACTCCTTGAGTAAACATATGATAATAATTCCAATAATCTCATATTTCTGGTTCTGACTGCCACCTTTCTTTGGGCAGGTTGCCTCTGCTTCCCTCTTTCACTGAGTAAAAGGAGTCACAAGGACAGTGACATTTCTGGAGCAGTTTGGAAGCTCCTGGAAGGCTTTTTTTTCTGTGGTTGTGTAGCACTTGGTTCCTCCTGACTCTGACTGCTGTGAGGAAGCATTAGCTCATGAATATGAGCACTGTAAATCATCCCTTGCTTAAGGAAGAGTGGTTGGGTGGAAAAGGCAACAGGGTCTGGTAATAGGGGTGCTTGCCTGAGTTGAAAAATAAGACTAAAACCTCTGCTTTGCCACTTGTCTGCCCATGGGGAGAGTTATTTTGTCTCCCCTGACTTGTTTTTATTGCTCCCCTTGGCTTGTCCACTTGGTTTAGGTGTGCTCACTGGTATCACAGAATATTAGGGATTGGAAGGGACCTCAAAAGATCATCTAGTCCAATCCCCCTGTCAAAGCAGGAACCTAAATGCTCTGTGCAGGAGCTCTGATCTCCATGGGGGCTCCCATTTTTTTTGAACCAACACTAAGACCTTGTTTTGCTCAGAAATTGTTAGCTGCTTAGCGCCAGCTTTAGTGTTTTTTGGACTCCTGGGATCCCTGAATACTGTGAAGTTGTTCCTGATGGGTCAGTTTTCATCCAAAACGCTCCCATTTCTTCTTATTTAGTGTGTTTCAAGAGTACAGCTGTGGTCTCAGCAGCCCTACTCAGCTGAGCACTGTTCATGCCCCTTGCTTGGGTAACTCCAGGCTGTTATTTTCTGCTCGCATCGCAGTGACTTTGCACCATTTCTCACGGGGACAGGTGGCCATGATCCCACGCCTGAATTTGGCTGGTCTGACAAGGAATGGCTACAAATACCCAAGCATGTTTCAGCTGCTTGGATTATACTGTGAGCACTGCTGTCTGCCTTGCCTCTTGCTCTCTGACCAGCCAAAGATAATGTCTGAAAGCACAAGTGCCTTTTCCTTCCTTTTTTTGTTTTTCTCTTTTTTCTTTCTTTTTTTTTTCCTCTTCTGCTGCTAGGGGAGGTGGAAGAACACAAAAAATGTGCTACTTACTTACACTGAAAAGGCTTTGTGAAGCTTTTCTGGCCTAAATCACAGAGACAGGGTTTGCTAGAGCTGTGTTAAGTCTGTACAGACTGCAGCTGGTCACAACAGGGATCCAGCAGTATGAGCTCAGTAGATAGGTTGGCTTGGAAATCCTTGTTTGCTTTTTTAGAAAGCCACATATCTCTAATGAATGTGCACACGTATGCAGGCATTTCAGAAAAGATGTGGTGTGTATTTGATAGCATCTGAATCCTGCTGTTATCTTGTGCTGTGGTCTGGTGGCTTTAAGGCTCTGGGCTGTGCTGAAAGCCCACAGTGGCCGTGGGCCACCGCTGACCTGATGTAAAGCCTCTGTTGCTGCACACTGCTCTATATATAGGCTCTGATGGGCTGCCTCTGTATCGCCAGGCTTCCTGAGAGCATTGCCCGTCATCTTGATGCTGTTGCAAAGCCAACACTGTGTCTATTGTGAGCTCTGGCTAGCTGGATAGAAGTGAGGTTATGGTCAGATTTAGACAGCTGGTGATGGGCATGCAGAGCTCAGAATTAATGGTCATAGAAATGTGGCTTTCGTTATGACCTTGCCGGAGTGATTTTTGGCTCCTGGAGCAGATGTAGGACAGACAACTTGTCTCTCTGCATTGCCAGCTTCAAAGGAACCAGTCACTTGTATGTGAGTATATATAGCATGCCTTGCTTTGGGGATAGCACTATTTTGGTTCAGTTGGTATTGCTATAAATGAGCTCATCCATCCATCAGAGTCCACCTGGGGTCCTGACCCTGCTCTTGCAGAGCAGCTCTCCTCATGTTGCTCCTTTGAGCAGGGCTCCAAAATGCCAAGTGTTGGTCTGAGGACCCCCCAGCCCACTTTGAGAGAGGTGAGCATGCTGCCTCTCGCTGAGAAAACCAGCCTGGTCCTTGCCAGTGGCCAGCAGATACAAAGCCTCAGAAATAGGTTGGGGCTCTTCTATTTTTAAAAGCCTCTTTGTTTCAAGAAGAAACATCTGAAAACACGGTAAGCAAAATGAATTCAAAATATTTGGTCCATCCAGAGATCACAACAAATTATGATCTCCAAACTGTTCGCCATACCTCTGCTGTTAATTGTGTAAGCCCTTGTTTGCATAATTGTTCTGCTAGAAAACATGGGTAAGAAGTTAATCACACAGGCCTGGCTTGGAATGGCATGTTTTTTCTAAGCATCAGGGTAATTCTCCTTTTCTGTGCCTGCAGTCATGTCATGAACTGATACAGTAAGATGAACTAGAGTTCAGCTCCTGAAGCCTGAAGACCCACAGTAGCATGAAGACTCAGGGTAGCCCACTCGTGACCATAGAGGCAAGATCTGTCACTGCTGCAATGGAGCATTAAAAGATCATTTTCTCAGTTTTGAGAGGAGGGAGGGTTGTGCCTTTGTTAAGGAAAGAAGATTGGGCTCCTCACTGTTGCACTAGAGAGAGTTAAGAAATATTTTGAGGATTGGTGGAGTTGTAATGATGAACAGATCGTTTACACTTGGTTTTGAGCCTGCCGTGAACTGCTTCAGGCTTCTAAAATACTAGTCTTCCTGCATTAATTATTAACAACACTAAAACACTCCAGAGATTGGCTTGGAAACATTAAACAAGCTTAATATTAACGGCTCCCAGATGATAAGTGATGGCAAACATTAGCATGCGTTAAAGACCGAGGAGGGAAAATAACTACTGACTTACAATAAACATTTGAAGTATAGTGGGATTAAATTACAAAAAGAATACAAGTGTGAACCACAAGAAAGGTTTTCATATAGCATTTGCCTGCTGTTAGTTGGAAGAGACAGGTCATATGATTTACACCTTTGAAATGACACTTGATGGGTGATAATAAATAGCCTTAAAGCATAGGGATGTGCTGAGGTGGGAAAGGTCTGCCACATACCTCCTTACTCTTGAGAGGAGCCGTGATTGTTGTGAGCAGCTGGTTACCTGCTAGGCACAATCCCTTGTGATTTAGAGGAGATTTCTCAAAACTTAGTTGAAGAGTTGCTATGAACAGCTGGAGATAGGGTGGAAAGAAATAGGAAAAAAAAATAGGAAAGAAATAGGAAAAAAAAAATAGGAAAGAAATAGGAAAAAAAAATAGGAAAGAAATAGGAAAAAAAATAGGAAAGAAATAGGAAAAGAAATAGGAAAAAAAATAGGAAAGAAATAGGAAAAGAAATAGGAAAAAAAAATGGAGGAAAAGAAATAGGAAAAGAAATAGGAAAAGAAATAGGAAAAGAAATAGGAAAAGAAATAGGAAAAGAAATAGGAAAAGAAATAGGAAAAGAAATAGGAAAAGAAATAGGAAAAGAAATAGGAAAAGAAATAGGAAAAGAAATAGGAAAAGAAATAGGAAAAGAAATAGGAAAAGAAATAGGAAAAGAAATAGGAAAAGAAATAGGAAAAGAAATAGGAAAAGAAATAGGAAAGAAATAGGAAACTGGAAAGAAATAGGAAAGAAACTGGAAAGAAATAGGGAAAAAACAGGAAAGAAAAGTAGTCAGTGTTCCCTTTTAGTGCATGGGGTGGTTCTTGCCATCTGTCTGATAAGCAAATTGCAGCTTTTGTGAAAGATGCATGTGGTTTTCTCTAGTAAAAATGCATGCATCCAATATTTTGCTTATCCCAAACTTCACATTCTGTTTTATTGAGCAGAGTTTGGCCAGGAGGACCCCGCTCGGTAAATCCAGCCCACCTTGCCAAGAGAGTTTTGATGCAGAGACCTTCAGCTCTAGCTTGGATCACTGACTTCAAAGGGAGAGCTGGCTCCTCAAGGGTATGTAAACGAAGGAAACAGTTCTGTGAAATGAGAGACACTGTTATCTAACAAAGTGCAGGTTTTGCAGCATTTTACACAATTAAAGCACTTAAGAGCTCTCTTGAACGTGCATGGTCGGGTGCCTACCATGAGCTCCACGTGCTGCTGCTTTGTCAGTGGGGATATCATGTTTGGGATAGACCTTGACCTCTCTGATAAACTTGGTGGCAACTGGCCAGCTGGCCGAAGCTTTTAGTCCCAGACTAGTGCACACTTACAGAGTGATCACACATGTTCCCTTAGGAAACTAGGCTAAAAATGGTTGTAGGTGATACCTTTCCATGTTGAAGGGCTATAGAGGAGCTCACTGACAGCCAAAAGCTGCTCCCAGCTCAGCATCTCCCGCAGAACTATTTCATCTGTCTGTGTTTGTGAGAGAGTTGTAATGAATGCAACTGAAAACGTTTTGCCCATGCTTGGAAAGAGAAATATTTAAGTAATGCTGTCTGGCACAGACTTGGAAAGCTTGTGTGGGTGTGAATATAATTTCATTTTCCCTGAAGTCCCCACCCAGCTTTTGGATGTATAGTACAGACATGTTCATAGGGCATTTTATGATGGGTTCTGCCTCCTCATGCTTTACAGTGGGTTGGTGGACACATTGTAGTCTTGCTTCTTCAGGTCATGTCTAAACATTGGGCTGGTTTTCAGCTGGTTCTCAGTCTCATGTGCTAGGTGTTACAAGCGTGGTCTGTAAATGCGCAAGGAAAATGAATTGTTTCATCTGTATGAGCCTGAAAATCCTTGTTTAACACCAGCCACTGCTGGAAGAGTAGTAAAGCAGTTGTTCTGTTACACAGAGGTGAAATGAGTCATCTGTAGCCAATAAACTAGGAAGGAATGAAGATGCCTCAAGGGGGAAACCATTCTCTGCTGTTACCTAGAGCAACTTCTTTTATAATTGAAAAATGTATTAAAAATTATTTTGGGAATTTCTAATTAGTTGAGTTGAGCCACTAATGTGCTCAGAATGTTTCAGAAACTTAAAACTAGTAACTGCCCCAAAAGAGGCCACCACAGAGAAGTCTCTTTCCTGCCTTTCTCCTCTGCCACTGCAGCTACAAGGTCAGGGAGGATGAAAACTTCTGTAGAAATTGAGGTTGGGCAATAAAGGCGGTGTCTGTCAATCCGTGGGGAGATGCCTCCTTCTAACACTGTCCAGCCCTACTACACAGCTTAAGGCTGGAAACGCTGTAGTAAGTAGCTATATGGTGAGTAGCTGCCCTTAGGGAAATGCACAGCTAGGAAAGGCAGGAGGCTAAAGAAAGGAAAAGCAGAGGTTTGTGGTTGAGGCCATTCTGTTCCTGCCCCTAGTGTCTGTTTCCAGCCTGGTCCTTGACAAGCCATTCAGCCATCTATCAACGTTGGTGGTTTCTAGATGCAAGGACACATCTTGCTTTCTGTCCAGTTTGGGGTATTCAGTGCTTTACTTATTTATTTTTACCTGCAGCTGAAACTAAAGGGTTTTGCAGCAACTCATCATGTTTGGGGAAAAAAAAAACTTAAAAAAAATCTTCTTTAATTGTTTCCACAGTCAGAGGGAAAACTAAACATCAGAGAATGTGACAACATTTGCCTGACTGTTTTGGGTCTTTGTGGATGGAGGACAGAGGAGCTAATTCCTTCCCATTCCTACAGGGAAGGATCAGAATGGTTTCAGTGCTGTAATAATTAACGCTGAGGAAAAGCCTACAGGAAAATTGCGGAGCATGGTGACTGCTGCAGGGCTGGGATGGGGTGCAGTAAGTCACGGATGAATTGGCTTGGGGGTGCGGGGCGAGGCAGAGGGCAGGGGAAGCGCACTGGGCAGATGAGTCAGTCCCAGATGCCATTCATCAGTCACTGTGCACGGAAAAACAGGAATGCTAGGGATGCCAGAAAAATACGTTATGACTTAAAATCAGATGCACCAACTCTTAACACGCTATAACATCTGAAATGTTTTGTCTCCGTTTCCTCTAATGTTTTGTTACCAGTATCTTCTTTCACTTCCCAGTTTAGGCAAACTTTCTTTATTTCAGGAAACTATAATGACCTGCCTTCCTGCCCTACTAGTGATTATCACAACTGGAATCTGAAATCCTTTAGCACCAGCATGGCTTATTTTAGTTAAGCCAGGAATTATTAGCTGACACTGTTGTTCTGTGTATAGGTGGGTGACCGGAGAGGTGACAGGAGATGGGGTAGGGATAGACACGGGTGCTCTTCCCTCTGATGTTAAGTGGTTGGAACCCTTCCTTGAGAAGAGACGTGGCAATTTTTCATTTTCCTATAAACTAGTGGAATGGAAAATACCTCTTCCCTGACAAGCATGAAAGATGGTTAGATGCAGAGCACGGTAAAGTTCAGCTGTGCTTGAGAAAAGGGATGTTTTGCCTCTGATTTGCACCTTGGATGAATCTGGATGGATTTCCCCAGGGATAATAAACAGCACCTCCTTCCCCCTCTTCCGCTCCAGCTGAGGGAGTTAAACTGTGATGTGGTTTCACATAAGCTTTTTGAAAAGGATGCTCATATGGAACAGCATGACTAATTAGTGCAAGCACTTGATCCGCTACAAACAATTGGTTGTTTTTAAACCATGTGTTGTGGCTGTGTTTTACTGCAATCCAAAACAACTGGAGTTTAAGAAAACCTGGAGGGCCTGATTGGAAAATGTGGCTCAGCTTAACTCTGCAACATTTGGGATGGGAGGGGATGAGGCCACACAGCGTGGAGCAGACAATCCACAGGGAAAATCAAATAAGCAGGCAGCGTCGAGCCCTTGTAAGCGAGGCCACGTGATTCCTCACTCTCATGTCTACGCAGTGTCGGCGGGGCGAGGACACTGCCACAATGGCAGGAGGAATGCTTTGATATATTAATCCCAAAGTGATGCAGAGCCAGTTCTTCAGCTGCTTCAGCTGATGTAATGCATTGTTTTTTGCCGAAGCCATCCTGATTTTGTCTGGCTGAAGGAACTAACTAGTTCAGATGATTTTATTTTTATTTCTTTTATTTTTTTTTTTGGACAGATATAGAGGCTGTATTCCCAAATTAAATATGTACATTGATCAGTTGCCTGCCTTCTCGCCCAGGCTCTGGGAAGAAAAGGCAGGGAATATTTTAATAATTGGGGATTTAATAATTGGGGATTGGACTAGATGATCTTTTGAGGTCCCTTCCAATCCCTAATATTCTGTGATTCTGTGAATATGCAGGTCTTGTCACTGTAATACCCAAGCGTCCCACAGTCTGGGTTGGATTTTATCGCCATAGCACTTGAGGTAGGAAATGGTGAGTGGTTTTAGGCTAGGTGGAAGAAATGGATGATGTATTTTTAGAAAGCTTTTCTGAAAGCAGCCCAGGACTCTCTGAAAACTTTTTTACACAGTGAGAGAGGAAGCCAAAGGCGGAGAAACAGACAGACTTTGCAGCTCGCTGCAGTGCTGTGGCCAGCTGGGAAGAGCAGATAGGAGCACAGACAGCAAACGGCAGATCGTAACAGGCCGTCTTTGTGAGCCAGGTGTGGCAATCGGGTGCTATTCAGCAGCCTAGGATAGGTTTGGCCCGGTGCTACTACAGCTGCTGTGGAGCTGGCTTCACTTTGCTTCGCACTGAAACACTCCGAGCTGTGGCGTGGCTGCTGCTAATTAGAATCACAGAATGGTTTGGATTGGAAGGGACCTTAAAGACCCTCCGGTTCCAGCCCCCCTGCCAGCAGCAGGGACACCTTCCACTAGATCAGGTTGCTCCAAGCCTCATCCAACCTGGCCTTCAACACTTCCAGGGAGGAGCAGCCACAACTTCCTTGGGCAACCTGTTCCAGTGTCTCACCACCCTCACAGTGAAGAACTTCCTAATATCTCATCTAAACCTCTCCTCTTTCAGCTTAAACCCATTTCCCCTTGTTTTGACATTAACTGCCCTTATGAAAAGTCCTTCCCCAGCTTTCTTGTAGCCCCTTCAGGTATTGGAAGGCTGCTATAAGATCTCCCCGGAGCCTTCTCTTCTCCAGGCTGAACAGCCCCAACTCTTTCAGCCTGTCTTCATAGGAGAGCTGCTCCAGCCCTCAGATCATCCTGGTGGCCCTTCTCTGGACTTGTTCCAACTGGTCCATGTCTTTCTTGTGTTGGGGGCTCCAGAACTGGACGTAGTATTCCAGTAATTAGATTACTTCCACAGAGACTGCATTGAGTGAGTTCCCGATTTTAGCCCGAGATGGGCAGTTTTCAGCGAGCTCGGTGGCAGTTTGCAAATTGCAGGTAAGTTCCCTGCTTGGCACGGTATTGGAGAGCTCACACATGTTGGTCTGGGTGAAGGCTGAGTAACATCCTCCAAACGGGAGTATCAGTGGGGCTGGAACAAGCTCTCTGGGGCTGTTGCAGTGTCAGAGGTGATGGGCATTCCCGTGGCAGCAAATTTAGTGGCAGGGCGGAGAGCTGGCAGTGTCTGGGTTAGAGCTCAGTAAGGCAGACAGACTCCCAGTATCGTGCTCACCACAGACTTCACACACTTCAACACGGCTACCCAAAAACTGCTTTTTGTCCAGAACATCTGATTTCCAGACTACAATTATATATGGCCTGTTTAGCTGTATGCTTCTGTGCTCACTTGGCTCTGAGCTTTACATAGCATCATCCCCAGCCCTTTTCTCCAAGATACAGAAAAGAGATGCAGTTGCTCTGCCTTTGGCTAGACAAGCCAACCCCTTCTCATCTCAGGGCAGACCCTCCCTGCTACTTATCGTAGGAGCTTTTCTCTCTACAGCTGTGCAAGTTTGAGTTGTTCTTAGCGTGGAAAAGCAGACTTGCAGGCACTGTTTTAGCTCAGGTCTTGTGGATGGTTGTGCAATGGTATAAATATTTGCATCGGTAGACCCTTATGTGAAGTGCTCTAACATTAAATGTAATTCTTCGGTGTTTGTGTTGTGATGGTGGCACACAACCAACCTGTGACCAGTTTATAACCCCAGAACTTCCTCTTCTTCCCTCATTTACAGCAGATGAGATCATTAATTTAGTCCTTGACATGATATTTGCTATCTGCTTGATTTCATTCCACTTGTTTCTCAAGTCCTTAACTTCTTCCCATTCGTGTTTGACTTTATCCTCCTTTATTGGTGATGCTTTGTAACACTGTGTCATTGGAGTATTTCATTAGTGCTGTCCTACTTGTGTCAGGGCGCTAATGAAAATATGAAATGAAATCAGTTCCAAGGTTAACCTTTGAAAAATTCCCTCCACAGGAAGACTCGTCCTCAACCTTGAAAGGGATCAAATTCTGAGACCTCGAGATCCCCAGAGTGGAATTTTCAGTGACCTGTGAAAACTATACAGATGAAAAACCGTCCCTCATGACATGCCAGAGTGACTAGAGGAGGCCAGTAAGTCATTGAGGGGTTTTGACAGGATGAAGACAAAAAATAAGCCCTCTTCAGAAAAAAAAACCCCACATCTTTAGTATAGCAATTAAGTTGCTGTTGGTAAAAAGGGAGCAATATAATGACTTGGTGCTGTTGTGGGATTTATTTTTTTTTTTTTTTTCCCAGTTCTCCTAAAGCTTGTCATGGAAACCCACCACTTTATGGACTGTATTCTCCTCAGTCAACCCAAGCTCATCAATCTCTTTTCTGGATCACCTGGGAAGGCAGTTATCAGTTACAGCTTTGCTATGGTGAGTTGCTGTGTAACTACAAGCCCCAGGCTGGACACGAGGAAGCTGAGCAGGGTTCCCAGCATGCCAGAGCTCTGCTGATGCAAATAGTGGCTCTGCTGACCTGATGCAACAATAATGAATCTCATCGAGACAAAACCTGCATGGACACTACCAGTCTCCTGAACCCTGTCTTGACGCTGCTCAAATGTGGCAACAACATCTGAAAGCTTTTCCCAGGAGGTCTGATTTGCTGAAGGAGATCATCTTGGGCTCCTTAAGAGGTCTAATAAAGTACAAGTCCTTTAGTTGCACCAGTGGTTTTTTCTGCAGTATTTCAGTGCCAGCACATACTTGTCTGTGATGTAATTTTTTTTCCATTAATAAATCCACAGACCCGGCTGGATCCCACTGCTGTTACGTTTGCAAAATGTTACAATGCTAAGGGAGCTCTGCTCGCTTCACCTATCTTGACAATATGAAATATTGGCCTCCTAAGCGTAGATTTTTCCAAGGTATTTAAGTGTTCCACTCTCCTTGGACTAACAGACATCTTGCTAAAGCTGTCAGACTTCATTTCTGATTTGGCAGATGTTACAATCTTATGGTAGAGCAGAGAGGTTGCCCTTGTGTTTTTCTTTCAACGCCGTCAGCTAGCCACTGGATTCCCCTACCCCAAGGCTTCCTGCTAATACAGACATCATCATATTTTTCTGCAGAGAATAGAAAAACATCCACTTTATCATGTAAAAGCCGTCTGATGCGTACACCACCAGCAGCAATTTTAACAGCTGATTGCTTGTTCCGATCCTCAAGAGGGAGGTTCTACGAGACTTGCTTGGTTTAAGAGCAGCACAGAGGGAAAATTGTGTCTTTAGGGTGTGCTTTGCATCAAACAACCTCCTTGTACACAGGATATTGGAGAATGAGGTACGTACTATACACTCTTAAAATAGAGCCCTTTGAAACTGGCACGGGAGACTTAAGTCTTGTCCGAGTATCGTTAATCACAGTTATGAGACTCAGATAAAACGAGTCTGGACTTCATGTTGCTTGTTAAAATAAGAAACGTACGTTTCACTATTTCGTTTTCAGCTGCACTTCATAGCACAGCCAAAACTAATGCATTCAAATCATTATTTCATATTTATTTGGACAAATTCTGAATGCATAGTATTTTTATAACAAGATGGCTTATTTTGACTATATTAAAAGAAAAAAATTACTATAAGTGTCTGGAATGTAAGAAAAAAAGAAGGATTTCTTACACTGCAGCAGCGCATGTTCAATGTGTGATTTGAAATATGACTGCAGTTACCTAGTGGCTGCTTCTCTTCTCATTTCTCTGCTTTATTAAAAAAAAAAAATGCTTTCTTTTTAACAAAGCCTTCCCAGCAGTAGTTTTCAGACATAAACCTGTCTAGTACAAGCACAGTTTGGTTGTAAGGCCAAGTTTCTGTAAGGCTTTCAGCCAGAAAGACAAACAGCACTAATGCAAATCTGACTGCAAACCACTGAACTGGAAATTCCTTGCATGGATACAGTGATGCAGCTGCACAGGTGGCTGAAATCCCTGGGTAACACGGACCTAAAAATAAGGCATTGCCCTACGTCTTTGGCCAGAATTCCTCAAAGGGCAGGGGCAAATGCAAGGATAAGGGCTTAGAGAAGAAGTTATGCAGAGTCTGAAAGGGCGATAGTACTAAGCCAGGTCTCGGGGAGGTGAGGTCGGAGCTGAGGTGGCTGAAGATGGGGGAAGCCTGTGGGATATCTAGGAAAGCCAGACGCAGCAAGTTTGTGCTTCCATAGCAGGGTCAGAGCTTGTGCTCTGAGCACTTGCAGAGCAAGTGCTTTTTTTTCTACTTATGTGGGGTCACAGTAAACTTGACGCCAAATCTCAGATTTAGATCGGATATTAGGAAAAAATTCTTTACTGAAAGTGTTATCAAACATTGGAACAGGCTGCCCAGGGAAGTGATGAGTTACCATCCCTGGTGGTATTTAAAAGACGTGAAAGATGTGATCCTTAGGGACATGGTTTAGTGGGCGTGGTAGTGTTGGGCTGATGGTTGGACTTGATGATCTTAGAGGTCTTTTCCAACCTTAATGGCGTGACACGCTTGTTTTTAATGCCCAAGTAAGGTGGGGAACTCATCTCTCTGCTTCTGCTGACAAAATAAGAATTTATTATTTCTTGTAAAGATAAATAGTCCCAAGCATAAGAAGAAGTATCGGTGCAATACCACCACCCAGCCATCAGAAGAGACATGGTTCCCAGAACAAGTGGAACATGAGTGGTGAGTGCATACACAGCCCAAATGCTGTCTGAAAACAAACAAACGAACAACCCAGAGATAGTATTTGGCTGCTCTAAGAAGGTTGTAGACATTGAACAAGAGCTGCAGCGATGGCAGGGTGAAGGAGAGGTTGGACTTCAAGTTCCCCTCTAGAAAGCAATGCTGAACAGGAGAAAACTGTCAAAAAAGGCAGGATTCCTGTCCAGGCTGCAGATCCCAGAGCTGAGAGGAGGGGACCAGCCTGATGGAGCAGCTAATCAGGAGAAATTTCTTAGGAGCTCTCCATTACCCATCTGCTCTGAAGGGAATAGTTGCACCTCAAAGGTCTGCCTAGCCTCTTGCCAAGTTCAGACCGCAGCGTTTCTGTGTGCTGTGCTGTGGAGGGCAACCACACAGAGACAATCACTTCAGCACCAGCTATAAATAGGCACCTTGATGTCACTCGTACAAAAAGCAACAAGTGAGAATTAAATAGTTTCTGAAGAACAAGTACCAGCCTGGGACTGATGGAGGGCATCTATATCCTCTTGGGGAAAGGGATTCTGCTAAAACTAGGTATTTTTTTTCTTTTTCTAATACAGCTGCCAGTTGCTTTATGCTCTGATATATGCCCTCATAGGAAGGGATGATACATTAAACTGCTTGACACAGTTTTGAATTTGAGGATGACCCAAACCTTGGTTGTTGTACATGAAAATTGCCAAATAAACATCGGGTGACCAGGCGTTGTATTTTATCAAGTTTGAATCGATGGTAAAATTAAGTCGTAAAGACGAAATGCAGCTTGCTGGTCTTTGTCAGTGAGGGGGTGGGTTTCGCAGACCTTGTTTTTGTGATGCATGTGTGTAACATGTTTAGTGTCCCGAGATTGAGAGGCTTATAATTCATATTTAAGGAATTATTGTGAGAACTGAGGTCCAGGGGCTGTGACAGAAATCCATGCTCCTTGTCAGTGTGAATTAATTAAGCACTGATGCATTTGACACTGGAATTAATCACGTCCACTTATACATAATAGGAAAATTAATGCTTGAAGGGGTCCCACAGGGCTATGAGGCGGGATGAGGGTTCAGGGAATGAGGAGCTGGGTTTCGAGGGAGGTTCTCCTTCCCCTCTACTCT
>NW_010297313.1:6742-9927 GCF_000700745.2 Antrostomus carolinensis | reverse complement strand
GGACTCCGGGTTTGGGGGGGGTCTGCGATGGCGGAAGGGAGCGGAGCGGCCTTCGCTCGGCACAGCGGCAACGCGAGGAGACCGCTGGCTCCAGCAGCCAGCCCTTCGGGGCAGCGGCATCTCCACATGGGTATCGGGGGGAAAGGAGCAACCGGAGGCGCAGGAACCTTGTTATTTTTAGGGACGGTAAAATGTTGTGGTGGCTGTTCATTACAGGAAACCTCATTAATACTAATTGTAGCTTCTCATTACAGTCTCATTACATTTCTGTTAAGAAATAAATTAAAAAATACAAACTCAGGGAACCGTAATGAAACGAGCTTAATAAAGCACGTGCCTTTTCCTTTTTAAAGAAAAAAAATCTTGAGAGGTGGGTCTGCAATATATGATCTTAAAAATAAACACAATGCACCTGAAAATGCAAAGAGGCTGAAATAATAATCATCTTAAAGTGAGGAACACATTAACTCAGTGAAAAAACATTTCAGAACATGAATAAAAAGTGCTTCCAAAATGAAGCTTATAAAGGTTAACAATAATTTTCTTTCTTAACACATAAAAAACAAAGTTGTTGTAAAATCCTATTTGCATTCCCTATTACTGCCACTCCACAGATGATCTCCTGATTTAAACTGGAAAACATTTAATAGATTTTTTTTTTCCTTCTTCTTAATTTTCTGTGTTTGGTGCCACGTCAGCTGCAGCTGTTGCAGCAGCAGGAAGGGCATCTCCAAACATCCTTCAACAACTAGAGCTCGAGACTCCATTTTGAAACCAGGCAACAGTTAACAAAGTACTCTGAATGCCCCAGGAGCCGACACTCTCTCTCTCTCAAATAATAATCTTTATTACATTCTTATTACACTGAAGGGAAAGGAATTTAGCATTTGGGAAAACATAACCAACAAATACAGGCCGGTGTGTGTGACGACATTACTACGTCATCCTGGCCAGCAATCTATTACTTCTCTCTACCCGTTTGATAATATGAACAGTCAGTGGACAAATATCCCTTTCACACTTTGCTCCTCTGCATTTTGTTCTCTCTCACTCTCCCTAAAACACCGCACAAACTAACCAAGCTGTAAATAGTTTGTCAAATTCCAGAGCCTGGGATGCATTTACGCCAGCCTATCTCTATTGAGATGGAAGTGCAGAGATGCCGTGGCAGCCACAAAAGCAGTGTCTCTTACAGCCCTCTGTCCCTCCATTACCTCTCTTCTTCACACTGCAGGAGACTGCCAAGTACGGATAGTCAGGAAGCCATAATGGCATTTCTGAAGAGCATTCCACCAGCTTCTGTATCATCTCTTAGTGTGCTGTTTCACCCCACTCTTTAAGTTTCTGTGCTACTTATAGCAATTACAACTCAAGTGACTCATTGCACCACAGTCCTTGGAGTCACACCCCCATACAAGAAAATAAAAGCTTTTCCTGCTTGCTAGGAGATCCACTTTCTGCTGGTACTTGAGTGAGACACTGGCAACTCAGAATTGTCACCCAACACTTGTTAAGTAGCTTTGATACCCTTTAGTGACTTTGTAAGAACACCAAATGCACAAACTCTAATTTGAACTAAAATGCTCACAGGGACACATTCGGTGCAAGGCGGTGATTTGCAGGTGGAGAAAGCCCCTCTCCCTAAAAGGTGAAGGTTGCGAACTTACCTACATGAGCCATCGTCTTTCAGATTCCCTTGGACTGGCAGCTTGTTCACCTACCTGTGTGAAGTTTTGCATGGCAACAAGGAAGGGAAAGCAAAATACTAACAGAGAAAGTGAGATAATAAAAACACAAAAATAGAAAAATATGCTAAAAAGCAGCTCAGCAGCAGAATAAGAAAACAAACTTTCCACTGAAAACAGTAACAGGAATCTAGCCAAGAAACAATGGTCTTGTTATATTTTGGAAACTAGAAGTGGAGTAATTATAGGCACATCTTGTTTAATCAGTAATACAGAAGAAGTATTTTCTACTACCCTAATTATCGACTTAGTCTTTTAAATAATTACTTACATAAGCAGTTTGCACTTACAACAAATACTAAGTGCTTGGAAGATGTTTATGCTGTTCCTTAAAAATTTGTTTATTATTTATTATTATTTATTTATTTTTACTGAGACAAAAGAGCAGATTGTAAAATCTAATTTTGAAAAAGAGATTGATACACATTGCATCCAAGTATTGTGGCAGTCTCCTCCTTTTCTTAAGGTGAACACCACAAATGCTGAAAACATTTGGATTAAAATAAAAAGTTTATCATTTAGGCACATGCTTTTTAAACTAAGGATCAATCTAGCAAATCCCAACATGCAAGCTGGTCCTCTGTTCAACATTAAGCACACTGTATTTTACTTTTGAGATCAGGAGTTATTTTTAATCTAAACTGCTGGGCCTTTATAGTTATCTTAAAATGTGTCTAAATATCTGTAAATATTTACACACACAAATATTTTACATTTCATAGCATTAAGGATCACTTTGAAAACAGTGCACTTGCAGAAAAAAATTAATACGAAAATAGCTTATTACGCTGCTAGTCATATAGCATTTATGTTATACATGAAACACAAATTATGATATATTCTTATTCAGAAAAGCTTTCAACCTCTGATAGTATTATTCGATAGTTTACACATGCAAAACCGGAAAGAAAACTATTTTATTCTCCTCCACTAGAGGGAGAGAGAGCATCTTTTGTTGCTAGGCAGATTCTGAAAACAATTTCATTCTACCCCATTTAAAGCAATAATGTCAATTTTTGAAAAAAAAAAAAACCAAACCAACAAACCCAAACAACAAACCAAACAATGTAGTCCATTATATTGCCAAATACGAAGTAATCTGTAAAATACTGAAGCCCTGAAATCTAAAATTTCAGTGCTGCTAGGTTACTTTCTGCGATCATGAGGACTGCATGATGAACACAGATAATTTAATTTCATATGAATGGCCAACCATGGCTCAATTATTTTTTTTTTACTTCTATTTACCATCAACAACATGTTGATTTCTTTAGACATGAATGGTAACATATTGATAAAAACATCTAAAATAAATTCCAAAAGTAACAGAAATGGTAAAATTGAAAAACAGTGTACTAATTTGACGATGAAACAAAATGACCTATATTGTACTTTCCACTCTGTACTCAGTGGGAACCTTTCTTACCAGTACTGTGTGGT
>NW_010297313.1:0-6724 GCF_000700745.2 Antrostomus carolinensis | reverse complement strand
AATGCAGGCCTTCCACCCAACAGGTCACCCTCTATCTCAGAAGCTCAGAGATAAGTAAGACTACTTCCCCAAAGACAGTTTGACAGTAACTGCTCAAAATTTATGGATGTTTCCTTTTCATATAAAAAACCTCACGATCCAGACCATGACACCCACACAAATGATCTGTCGCTTTTAGGCCTCTGGACTACCGATCCTGTTGGTTTGTGGTTTGTCATGTGGTAAGAAAGCAAGCAATAGTGACCTGTGTGCCCCACGCAGCATGTGGGAGCTGCTCCAGCTCACGAAAGCACGAGGCACTCAGTCTAGCTTTAGAGACTACTGAACAAGACCAAGTTTCTGATGCATGTAATGTCTTTGGGAAAGCGGGCACAGGATGCCCAGTACCTGTGGGACTACCATGAGTGGCATATAGTCCAAGGTTGAAATGTTGATTTCACTTAGAACTTGCTGGAGAAAGGTGCTGTAAAAAGGGTAAGAAGAAATGTTCTGGGAGGGGTTCCTATGTAGATTGGCATAGCAGTAACTTAGCACTGAAAGTTTAATTGACTTTGAAAAGTCTTTACATACTGAGATATGGACAAACTAAGCACAAGGCAACAATTGTTTAGTTTGTGCTGGTATCAATTTCAAAGGAAGCCCTCTGTTTACTGCTCAAGAATGAAAACAAGGAAACATAACCTGGGCCTTAATATAAATGTTTAAATTTCATTTTGAAGTTTACAAAATGCTAACAAATGAAAGAAGCATAAAATATATTTCTACTCTGCACTCCTGTTTGTATTTATTTAAATTTGCTAAAGAACTTCAGGCAGTTTAATAAAGACTGAAAAACGATGGTCCAAGGATTACATTCCTTTTCCCTATCTCTGTTTAGGGAAAACTGTGGCTGTTGAAAATACCAGTAATACATAGACAAAGGTTAAAAAAAACCCAGCAAAACAAGCAAGTGACATCGGAACAGTTACTGAGGAGGAAGGAATGACTATCTTGGACACGGAGCATCAGCTTTTGTACAAATAGTTCTGGCTGAACTCTCACAGCAATTTCTGTTACAGGATCTCTGGGTTTTGTTGGCCTAATGCAGATCAGACTCCAGCCCTCCAAAACGGCTTGGGCGGCTTCAGAGGGTATAACAGCAGCAAAGTGCAGGAACAGTGGGAACACCTTGGCAGCTTTGCACAACCTGAGAATATCTGGTTCAAGTACTGATGCAGACAACCTGATGAGATCTGACCCACTAACTGCACAATACAATTTAGATGTGAACTAAGTTACCTACAGTAACTTGGCTAAAATACTTACAGCTCTTGTTCCAGTGGAGGACAGTCTATGTCTCTCCTCCTGTCTCTAAAAATTGTTTACTTGCTCTGTTCTCATGAATGATAATATTATCGGAGCTCTTGTGTTTAAAAAATACCTTTACTGAAAAGATATTGCTTTGGGATTTTATAGACATCCAGTTATTAAAATTTTGATGTTAGTATTTCATAGAAGGTATGATATTTCATTAACTGTTTATCCAAAAAATGCAATACTTCGGCACTAGTGCTACAGAAAATGAAAATAGAAACAGAAAAGAAAACAAGACAATTCAAATCCATCTCAGAACTCAAAGTTTACAAGCACAAATACTGTTTTATATAGCATTTTCAAAATGTTTACAGATCAGGAGACTCTTTTGACCTAAGAGTCTGTCAAGATAAGCATGAAGCAAATTACAGAACAAAGCTAGCAATATATTTTAAAAACTATGCTTAATCAGCAGCAAAAACAAATTTATTGGTTTACACAAGACATATGCAAAACATGTACTTCGTACCCACTGGAGTAAAATATTTCAGGAGTGAAAATCTAGAAAGCTACTGCACACAGATAAATACTGTGATTTGAATGCCACAGACTGAAGAACTGAACCACTGTAATTTGTATTAACTAGTTGAGTGCTAATTTGACCTTACTGGAATTTGCAGTTACATTGGTATACTTGCAACAGGTGCAACCCATGACCAAGTCATACAGTTCTCACTGAATGCTCTGAAATTTCTTACATGCACAGATTTGACCCAGAGGAGGAAGTAACTGCAGCGCAGCTGTGAGTCTTATCGGACAGTCTCCGAGTTCTCTCTCCTAGTGTGGTACTTCTGATGTTTAACCAACTGCAGCCACGCCCTTATGCTCACACGTTTTAAACCAGAAAAGCAAGATATCAGCATGTGCAAAACATGTTAGTGTTACAATAGCACTTACAACTAATAGGATTTTTTTGATAAGATAGTTTATTTTACCTTCTCAATGTGCAAACTGGATTGCTCATACACAAGGCTGAAATTAAGTAACACTGCAAAAAAGGACTGTTTTATCCCATCTTCCTCTGTTTTGTGAGCAAGTGCCATTTCTCCTGTGCTGTGAATTTCTGAAGCAGCAAAATAACTATAAGGAGTTGCAGAACATCCATGTTCCCATTGGTTTCTTCATCTACAACCTGGAAACCCAGGTTTGCTGCCACTGAAGGACTTAAAAGTATGTGTGTGGCAGCAGTTCTGTAGAAGCAGAAGCCACTATTCATGCTCCTACCCATCCGATGTCCCCTGCCAGCTCTCTAGGCTTCTCCAGCTCAGTGTCCTTTTCCCACTCACTTTCCCTCTTCATTCTTGCTGCACTCCCCTTTCCTGTGGCAGGAAGAACCTGTCCCCAACTCCTCATGTGTGGAACAGCAATATTCCATTTTGCTGGGGGACTCTATAATGTGAATCTTGACAATGCACTGATGAAATAGCCACACTACTCTGAGGCAGGATTGTTAAGCTCTTCAGCATCCCCATCTACTGAGGACTATCTTTTTATCCTTTTATCAATACACTCCAGGAAACTTTCACATCTCTCACAGGATACACTTAATAGTTTTTTGGGCATGGTGTCCCTGAAGGATCTAATAAAATTGTACAGGACCTCCTGATCCCTCCCATATCCATAGCTGCTATAATGCATCACCTTTTGGAGAGGGAAGAAAGAGAAAAGACAAGTAGTTATTGTTCAAATAGAAATATCCATGCCAGCAATTATTAAAGTGTTGCCTTTTCTTTCACTTTTGAATTCCATTCCCATGGTCTACCCTCAGTCTTGGGTGAACTTGAAGATAGCAACTTAGTTAATTCTTTCCCATTTGGGTAACACTCTGCAGCTATCATGGGAGGAGGCGGGGGAGTTGCTGAAAATGTTCATACTTGCTTGGGGTATTCTTTGAGGATGTTTGCTTGTGGTAAATCCATCAGAGATACCAAGGATTCTCTTCAGAAAGGCAGTGGGAAAAACAAGAAAATATGTATTATTTCTGTTTGGCAGTCTGGAATTGCCAAAATGAAGAGGAACCACAAGCTTTTAGGGTGTCATAAGGAAGCTGTACTACTGTGCAACCTCTTAGCCAAATTAAAATATTTAGTTTTGCTTGTTTTCCTTTTTTTCCTTTTTAACCCAGGACCAATGTAACATGCCCTTCCAAATATGCAGAATTCTTCACTAACCCAGAGAGGTTACTGAAAGAGGAGGTGAAATCTTTAAATACCATAAATTATCTTTCTTTTTAACAGTAACTGTGTAGCAAGAATTGACCAGGTTATTTGGTGATACTTTGCACTCCTTGAAAGTTCAGGGATCAAACTGGGAGCAAGATGCTTTTTCTGTTCTGCATTTTGATGCTGCAGTAACCAAGCTGTTATCTCAAATGTTTATTTCCTTATCAATCACTGCAGTACTACCATTTCATGGGCAGGAGGGTGGTGACTTAATGAGAGCTTTAGGTGGAAGAGTAATCAGCACTGCAGCAATAGTAGAGGACAAGTCAGAGGGCTGAACAGGCTGTAAGCTCTCCAGCACAGCTGCCGTTTTGAACAATCGGGATTAAGCAAGTGGTTAAAGCCCAAGGTAAGGAAAAAGCTGAGGAGTATGGTCTGGAAGAATGAACTGCTAGATGGGTTGAAACTGGATGGATTCCTGGGCTTGAAGGGTAGTAATCAATGGGTGGATGTTTAGTTAGTTGGTGGACAGTGCAAGCAGAACACTCTGGGGACAATATGGCAGCCTGTATTGTTTGTTACCTTCATTGTAACTTGGATGATGACACAGGATGCACCTGCAGCAGATTTTCAGACAATACTAACTTAGAAGAGGTGGATCTCAAATCTAACAGTGGAGCTTCAGTTGAGAGGACTTTGAGAAACTCAAAAATTGGATCAACAGAAATCTCATGAAGTTTAACAAGGACTGCAAAATTTGCACATGGGCTTGAAGAGTGCTTGAGCAGCAGCCCAGCTGAAAAGCATGTGCCTGTCACAGTGGACACTAAGTTGAATATGAGCCAACAGGGTGTTTTCATTGTGAATAAAGTAAACCATAGACTGAGCTACATTAGGAAGGGATCATGGACAGCAGATGAATAGAAATTATTATGGCTTTTTATTCACTGCTAGTGAATCCATGCCTGGTATAATATGTCCTTTTTTGGGTTTCCCACTTCAAGAAGGGTGTCAAGGAACAGAAGAGGGGCATGCAGAGGGCTGATGAGATGGTGAGTAGCCTACAGCATATGACTTGTGAAGAGACTTTGAAGTTGGGCTTGGTTAGGCTGGCAAAGAAGAAAATAAGGGGAGATCTGATAACAATCTACAGCTACCTAAAGGAGAGTGGCAAAGATCAGTGAGCTGAACTCTTCTCAGTAGTAGCAGATGGTAAAACAAGGAGCAAAGGCCACAAATTGACTCAGTAGAGTTGTGACTGGATGTATGGGATTGTGCATGGGTATTGCTGCACAGGAACATACTGCCCAGAAAGGCTGTGGAGTCTATGTCCTTTAAGGCTTTCAAGGGCTGGTTAGGCAAAGCCATGGCTGACCTGAAACACCACAAGTCACAGTCCTGCTTCCAGTGGAAGGCTGGACTGGGTGGACCCCAGGGATCCCTTCCAACCACCATTTCTGTGACTGTAAAAGTCTAAGCCACTATAGTGGCCCCTAGACAGTGAGTTACCAATTCCTCCTACTCCTGCCTTCCCCTCTCCCTCCCTCCCTCTATTCCTCCCCCCCTTTACATTATATTATGACATATAATTACCATCACATTTAAAGGACTAGTAAAAAGTCTTTCTTTTCAGTTGGGGTTACTCTACTTGCAATCCAACCATTTTATAGCTATGATTTAAGGCACTGGGGTCTGTCAGACTGTTAACACCTTATTTTACTGGATCAGGCACCTTATGCATCTTTGCTAAAAACTGCAAACTTTTCCTGATAACATAGAATTTTCCTTCCCGTTCTTACAAAATGGACTTTTTTCCTTATTGGACATAATTTGTACCCTCACTGCTAGACCTGCACAATTTAATGGTTGAAATTCTGGAAAAGTATTGTATCACTGCTAGACCTGCACAATTTAATGGTTGATATTCTGGAAAAGGATTATCTTTTTAAGAATACAATGCAAATTATTGTGTCTTTGCTAAAAACTGCAAACTTTTCCTGATAACATAGAATTTTCCTTCCCGTTCTTACAAAATGGACTTTTTTCCTTATTGGACATAATTTGTACCCTCACTGCTAGACCTGCACAATTTAATGGTTGAAATTCTGGAAAAGTATTGTATTACATAAGATTTACATAAAGACTGAAACCATAGCAATAGCCCATAACCTGCCACACACTTGAACGAAAAACAGATAAAGTGTTTTGTATCAATACATTTGATTGACTAGATATATAATGGAACAGAACATCAAACTTTTATGAAAAAATAGATGAGATTTGCACGTGTAAATGGCACACAGGCCATGGTCAAATAAAAATGTAGAAAAAAAATATAAAAAGCTCCAAACATATTTTTAAACTTCTCCAAACCAATTCTGTTTTAATATTCTGAACCACTATGTTACGCACAGACAGCATGTATATAACACCACCAAAACATTCCTGTTGGTCTCTCCTCATTTTGTTTTCTCTTGAACTACTTCCTACATTTTCTTGAACAGCCTTTATTTATGCTACTCAGTGCACTGCTGTAGGACACCAAGATTCTCTGATGATTAAAGTTTTGTACAGTGGCATACAATCACTTTAGCCTGGGTGAATTCACTGCAAATCGTCAAAGCAACGTATTGCAGAATGAACACCTCATTAACATCAGATTGTTCAAAAAGATACAATTTAAGTCCTGAAACTGCTTTGAGAAAGTAGGAATCTATTTTTGCAACTCTTTTCTTCTCCTAAGGGTGGAATAAGCTTGAACCTTCTTTATTGCACAAATAAGGTGCTATACAACGAAGCTTTCAAGGTTCATTCTCAGGGTGGTTTGGTTACATATATTCAACTCTCTGAAGTAAACATAATCCAACGGCCATTAAAATCTTGATACTGGCTGCCTTTATTGGATTATATCCTCCAACTCTCTCAGAGGTAAATTTCCAGCGATAACCTGTGCAGCAATAAACTTCATTCAGCCACAAGAGTGTGCATGTGAGAGGACTGCAAATCTCCTCCGCCAAACCAGAATTAGCCGGTATCGCAGGAATGAAAGAGCGTGGAGATTTGAAATTGCAGGGAATGGAGACAAGGCGGTGCACAAGACGAGCTGCCTTGGGGGCAACAGGCCCAAGGCCGGTGCCAGACTTCTACAGAAAATAAGCCCTGGGGCGGCGGGAAGGGCGAGGCTGAGCTGGCGCGGGCGGCTGAGCGGA
>NW_010297312.1:1257-12185 GCF_000700745.2 Antrostomus carolinensis | reverse complement strand
TGACCCCAGCCTATATTGGAACCTGGGGTTTCAGTTCAAAAGCCCTATTATAGGGCTTGAGAAACAGGATCGGATTGGTATTGGGTGAACCTCCTGCTTGATTTGGAAAGATAAAAGGAGTCTGACTCCCCCAGGCAACTGTTTTTACTGTAATGTGGGAAGAAGTTGCAGTTGAGGAGTTCTGTGGTAAACTGATGTTCCCTAAAAGCAATCAAGGCTGGTGAAGCACGAGGTTAATGTGATTGCAGGGGAACATCAAAAGGAGAGGATGAGGTAAACCTGCTCCTCTGATGGAGCACATTTCTAGCAATATTAGTTTTTTACAGCCATCATCAGCCACTGTATTTTTCTGCCCATTTCCACACTATCCACTTAGAATTCCCTTACCAGCAAAACACTTGAGCATGAGGACTCCATCCTTTGCAGAGTCTCTGGGCTGTAGAAGGTTGTCCTAAAAGATACCTATGACAGTTTGACGTCCACTTGATCTCTTAGTCTCAAGACCAATGGCTTAGCACCATATATTTAGATCAAGATAGTAGGTAGCTACTTTATTTTCCACGTGCAACAGTTTGCATATGTTTTCTTGCCTGATGTCAGCCAGTAATGATGGAATGTGAGAAAAGAAGATGAACATACCAGAACAAACAAAGAAACAAGTGAACCAGAAGAAACCACAGCCAAGTTGATTCTGGTCTGATATGGCCCCTGTACCATGGCTCCTAGAGCATCAGGATGTCTACTGAGACTCTGACACACAGCCTGGCAGGATACATGGTCAACTAGGTGGAGGAGGCTCATCATGACCTGACCAAAGGCAAGTCTCAAGTTAGAGAAGATAACTCCTCCTTAGATTGCTTAAAGTATCTTTTTCTTTTTTGGAATTAGTCTATCTTGCAGCAGAGAGGCCTTAATTCCTTGCCCTTTTCTTTTGCATTTTACCCCCCAATTAGAGGTTTTACCTCTCCCACTTCACATCAGCTTCCACTGAGGACCATTTTCCTTTTTTCTAACTCATCAGTTTCCAGATATTACACAGCAGCCAGCTTTGTCCCCCAGTATCCTACAGTTTTCAGACGGTTCCATCAGTTTTGTGGGTTTTTTAATAACATTCTGCTTTTCTTCTTGTAAGTTTTGAGTGTGTCATATACAATACATCTATCATTTCCAGATGCGAACAAAACTAGGTTAGACACACATGATATGAAGGACTGTGTTTTTCAGTTCACTATAAAAAAAAAACACAGCAAGAGGCCAGAGAGTATCAATAATATTTTCAGAACGTGATGTGGGTTAGCAGAGAAGCTTAACTGAACAACTGCATTTCTACAGGCAGTCCTAACTTTAAAGAAAAAAACAAATGTCCCTAGACTAGGTGGTCAAACAACATAAAGACTACATGATTTATGACAGCTAAGAGAAGCCAGTGCCACACAAGCTGCTTCTGGAACAGCTGAAAAGATAGTACCTCTCCCTAACAGGAATAAAAGTCAGCTTGAATATCTCACATATTTCTAGCCCTCCAGGCACAAATTGCGTGCACTGTTGGATACGTGGCTTTTTGCCACAAATAGGTCCACTGACAGACTCCAATCCACCCCTCTAGTTAAAGACAGATGTTGAATAAAGATAGAAGAAACCATGTTCAGTTGTTGCCCTCTCTTCAGGGTAGTAAGTTCACCAGATATTCCTACCGGAGGATAGTCCTGATGATAACTCAAGGTACACTCATGAATTCCATTCAGTTTGCCCCAAAGAGCTGGCCTGTACCTCTCTCTCTCTCTCCCTCTGCACTGGATCCAAGTGTTAGATCTCAGAGCAGTGAGAGATGATGAATACAGCTTTCTGTTTCACCTTCCTGTGATAAAGGACAAAATGGCTGTTCTCTCGTTTGGATGCAGGAAGACCATTTCTGATTTCCAAAGTCCATTGCATGTCCCCTGAGAATCTGTTTGAAGTTCACAGTACCTTCAGGATGCTTTGCAACTACTTTAAGAGGAATTACAAGCTAATTGTGTTGGTATCTGTTTAAAAGGAAGCAGCACATTTTGTACGTTTCCTGCCTGGATTTTGCTCATTGCTACAATGTACTTTTAATAGATTTGTACTGATAAAAAAAATACTTAAGTATTTAAGTAAGTAAATCACATCATTAGAGAAAATAATGTATTGAAGTGTCTTCAGCAAAGGAGAGACTTCAGTCTGGGCCCCTCCTCCTGGAGTGGGCATCAAAGTGGATGGCACCACCAGCACCTCCACAAGTGCAAAGAAAAGTGTGAGCCTTGCTCTTGTCTTAAAGGTGTGTAGCAGAAACCATGGGCACCTATCTCCAGGTTCACTTCCTGGACTACATACTTCCAGTCAGCTCTTGATTAAGTCAATTAATTCTAAAAGGAGAAAAACATAACCCTTAGTTTAGTTAAGGGTAACCTTTTAGACTTAGTTTACAACATTTTGGTCCCTAGGTAGCTTATTGGTTATTTCACTTCTCACTAGAAAGGCTTGTTTTTCCCTAAGCACTCTGTAGTCCCTGGGTACCAGCCACCATCAGTTGCAGTGTGGAATAATATTGCCACAGTTCAGACTAAGAAATGGGCAAAAAAAGAAAGAAAGATGAAAAAAAAAAATAAATAAAAAAAGCTGAACAGGCTACATTCTTTAACGTAGTCAACTCCTCAGTCCTGAAGCTGAGAATTGTGACTGGAAGAGATCTAGGGCTCTAGACTTCTACCAGTCAAGGCATGAAACTAATTCTTACCCAGAATTAGTTACATCAGCAAGATACATCTCAAAGGCAAAAGCTATTGCAGGGAAGGATGTCAGAGAGGAAGGACTTGCACAGGGATGGTGCACACTCAAAACTTTTTTAAACCTTGTGGAAGGGGAAGGAGCTAAAAAAAATAAAAAAAATAAATGTAATTTTGCTACCAAATTTAGTGAGGTCAAATTTTATTTTAAATTTATCTTTCCTGGGGATGTAGGTATTTCTCTTTCTGACATTTTCCTGAAGGATCAGATCTTTAGCACATATTTTTTTAAAAAAAGGTTTTGGCAAATACACAAATTGTCTCATTTTTTAAGTTCTTTAAAAGTTAAAAATAAAAGGGGGGGGGGGGAGGGGGACTGACACCCAAGAAAATTAAATTAAAAGCTTAAGAAGAACACTGGCACCTGATGAGCAGCCTCATCTACTCAGAATGGCTGCTAGAGCTCTTTTATATTTTTAACTGAAATGATAAAGCAGAAATTAGTTCCAGCATGACACTAGTGTTTCTCAAAACATCTTAAAATAGAGTGCTCATTTTGAATATTTCTCAGTTCTTTAATACATTTGGATCTGGAATAATAAACATTAATAGCACAACAAGGTTTTGAATAAAGTTAAGAGATACTAAATTTAAAAAGAATAGAGTATATTATTCTTTCAGTAGAGAACAAAATTATGTGAAGCTTGCTGTCATGAGATATGGAGCCCAGGATTTTCAGCCATTTAAAAAAAAAAAAGAGCATAAGAACTTCTAGTGGGGTTTTTTCACAAGTTTTGTATTCTAATTTTAAGAGTTTCATAACACACTGGGCTTGAATAGTCACCACTCCTTTAAGCAGAATCTTTTAATCACAGTCTATCTGAAATAGCTTTTTTTAAACTTGTAGTAAACTACCATTAAAAAAAAAAAAATTAAAAAATCAAAGTTCATCATACAATGTTTCCAGAGATACACCCCTAACTTCTTTAGAACTGCTGGGAACTTTTATCATGGGAGACAAAGCCAAGACTCATTCAGTTTAAATTTCCTTATGCATTCCAATAGTAGAAAATCACAAGATTTCCTCAGTTATTGGTTTTGATAAATATATGTATATTTATATACATAATAACAGTGGCAGAAAACAGGGTGAATGACCATACAGGCAACCAATGAAATTAAAGCAGCAAAACCACAATTTTTGGGCCTCAAAACAGGTGCTGAAAACAATTTCAAAATACAGGTTCCAAAACTGCTTGTCTTTTTCCTCTTAGAGACGCCATCCCATACCCAGGCACTCAGCAGAAGGGGATGAACATCTACCGTGCTACTGAACAGGTCAGTGCATGTCGGACCCTTCAGGTAAACTACTGTGTTGGACTGAGTTGCAAATTTCTCTTTCTCACTCATACTAGTATTTTCAGGATTATATGATTTATAGTCTCAGAAATTTTGAAGAGATTTTTCTGTTGCAGAGACTGTATAAAATTGTTGAATATTTAAAATAAAGTAAAATTACATAGGGAGAGCAAAAAATTAATAATTCTTTAAAAAGGAAAGACATCAAAACTCATTTTACTTGTACAATAAACAATAAAAAGCTTCTGCCAGTTCCAGAATCTTAACTACTAAAAAAGAAAAAAAATAAAAAGTTTAAACATTTATTTGGATATTTTCAACTGCTTTCATACATATGCATAATGTAATTGGTTTCCTGCTAGTCTGATTGTAGTAACTTATCTTGTATACCATGAAAATAAAAGTAGCTCCTGGGCAGTTTAAATTGTCTAGCAATGAAGATTATATGGCAGCAAAAGTCTATTATCCTTCAATGCTGCAGAAATTAATCCTTAAATAAGGTTAGTATGTCTAAACACATTCAATCACCTAAAATTTTGCCACTAGAAATATTTCTTCATTGCAAAAAACAAGTGGCCAATGGCCAATCTGAGAACTAAACGGTAAAACCGTAAATTATTTGGATAGAAAGGCTTCTTGAAGAAACTCTATCATAATGTCATTTCAATATTAATAATAATAGTAGTAACAGTAATAATAAATTAATAATAATTAATAATAATGATTATGTTTTTTTATAATAATATTTAATGTCTTTTTATATCACAACTCAATGCTGAGGAGGTGTCATACAGTAATTCTGATTTTAACTTTTCTTTAGAGCTGCACTAGTTTCTCTCACACTTCCTTTTGGAGTGGGATTTTGTTAATTTCCTACATTTCCTATATTGTGAAGCTTCACTGGGCATTAGTCCACAAGGTATAACGTGATTGTTTACAGCATCATGAACATTTTTTAGTATTAAGGTGATGAAAGGTTCAAAGTGAACTGACCATGTGGGTAACCCTACTGACATCAACACAGCGATCTGAGCACATGCACTTTTCTACAATTCTACTGAACCTGGTGAACTACAGCAAATTACACTTGATTAGGAGCAACACTGCCTGCAGATGTGCAAATGAGAACAGAGCAGCCATTATAAAGAGGTATCAAAACAGAGTACTTATTGAGGCACTCAACAGATTAGCAAGTTTCTAACTGCCATGAAACTGTTAGAGCTGAAGTAAGGAAGACCACTGGGGAACTGTCTCATACTACAAGTGTTGTGTGTCTATTGAGTCAATTTAATAAGGATTCTGTCTTCTGACAACTAAAATACTCAAGTCTTCAGGTGTCAAGAAATCTCCCTGAAAGCAGTGACTCATTCACAGACGAACTGGAAGTTTTCGTAATCACTAGGAAAACCAACACAAAATATACGCTTGACAGGTAATTTTTCACCTCTATGAATTCCACCAATTTCTTTGGGATCTCTGTCACAAAAAACTTTGAAACACAAATACATTATTTTCTCATTTTCCAGTTTCTTCTAGTACTCCAGCAGCACTTTATGCTTTGGCTGGTCTTGTAAGGCTAAAACCAGTCACTGCCAGTAGATTAAGATAGATAGATTGTATTTTCTACCTTAAGGTGTGGAAGTTTCTCATTCTTTTCTCTTGGGGTGGGGGGAAGGGATAGTTGCTATTAGAAAGTCTAATTTGAGGATTATTTCTGCAGGTTCAGTCTTCTATAGGTTTTTATTGTATTATCAAATTATGTGAGTAGAGGATCCAGTATTGTTCAATACATCCCAATTTAAGACACGGACACAGAGACAGAGTTCCCTTGTCCTTCTAAAGGGTACTTATTAATTGGTGATTAACTTACCTAAAATTTCCCATACTTTGTGAATGATATTCTTATCAGAGCTGTGAATATTCTTGGTGCTTCTCACTTTTTAAACATGGAGTGACAGGCATGCATGTACGGATGGATGGATGGATAACAGGAAACGGTATTTTAGATCAGTTACATTTATTCAGCTGGCTTCCTTGTAGTATCTACAGTATTCACCATTTCTTGGCATAAATTGCAATTCCAATTAATATTCTACACATTTTTAATACGTTTTTTCACTTTATGCCTTTTTTAATGTTGGCACCTGTGCCAAGAATAATGTGTATTCACCCACTGCTATCTTCCAACCCCTTTTCAATCAAGTTCATACAAAAGCCTGTTGCTGCATGTGGCTTTTGTTGGTTTTAATCTGTAAAAAGTTCAGGTAAGAAAAGCACCATTTCTGCAGAATACAGAAGGATTTTGTGGTTTATTTGGGTGGGAGTGGGGAGAAGAAATGATGTAATTCACAGACTGCAACAACAAAGCCAGCATCCTCTCTGACCACTGGTGAGCAGAGCAGAATAAGGACACCCTTCCATGATACAGCTTTAAGTTTATGCTCATATCCAGTCTTGGATATCAAACAAGCTCCTGTACTTATCAGAGAAAACCACAGTTAAATGTTCTATATGAATTATAGTTTTGAGCCTCTCCCAACCTCTCGGAGCGATTCTGCATTGTATAAAATACTTAAGTTTCAAATCAGAAAGGTCAAGTGAACAAAAATGTGGAATGGTGCTAGAGACAGGTGAGCAGAGCGCTTATCTGAGGGGCAGACAGCAGATTGTTCTTATTGTAGCAACTTCTAGGTGTTTCATTCAAAGTGAATTGTCTTTAAATGATAAAATTATACCTTAAAATATCTTTTAACCTGAAAGTTCTCAAGAAAGATGGGCATGAGGGTTCAAATCACCTCAAAGGAATAGGGTACTGAATAAATCTTCCTGTTTGAGTGTCAGCTATTACAGTACTGAATTAAAAGGCACTGATTGATGCTAATAGCCTTCTCATTTTCCAAACTCTTCTCAGAGTTCAATTCTTTATGAAAATGAAAATTAAACATTTTGTTTCAGGCTGAAAGGAAAGAAGAGAGTTGTGAACAAATCTCTGTTTCGAATGTAATTCTTTCCCCCTAAACCCTTCAGTGGTGACAGTGAGGGCTGGATACTGAAGCCTTTATGCCTTTCCCTTCATCCAGTGTAGGACAAACTTTGTTGTTTTGTTGTCTCCTTCATTTAACTTGGATCACATTGTCAGATGTGTCACAAACACCAGTGGTAATCACCTGTTACCGGCAGATTTTAGTTCAATAGTTCACTAATAATTCCTCCAACGCTCAGCAGGCACACACAGGAAAGATCATCATGATTCTCCTTCAGTTTGTATCCAGACAGAGACCTCAGTGAACTTCTGCAGAACAAATATCTATTAGTGCTTGACTGCAGCACATTCCCAGTTTCATTTTTACCTCTATTCACAATCCTCCAAGGTGAGATGTCTCAACAAATGACTTCACCACAGGCAGTAAGAATGGAAGTTGGCAAATCAGATAGATAGATAACCTGGTACACAGCCATGCTTCATTCTGCTCACCTGAGCCCTCAGCCCAACCAAACACCAGCAATACTTCATCTTCAAAGAGAACCAGAATTCTCTGTTGTAAAAGTTACCAGTGATGCTATTAATTGTTTTTTTATACAAATCTTGAGAGGATTCAGTATAATCTGAGAGGAATATCTGCAGCATCTCAAACATTCAAATTATTAGCTTCGAGGTTTTAGCACCACAGCCCTCAGTTTACACCAGAGTCAGTCTTTATTAAACAGACTTAAGCAATATCCAGCAGGAACAACAGACTTTTAACAGATATAGATAATGGATATCTAACAGGAATGGATGACATCATTGATTTTTGTATAGAATGCACACCCCTGGGGAGGGTGAAGGGGATAGCCATCCTAAACTTAGGTATAGAAGAAACCAATTTAAATCAGATACAGAGATTAATCTTTATCCCTTCAAAAAGTGGGAGAAAGGAAAGGGAAAAGGGAAAAGGGAAAAGGGAAAAGGGAAAAGGGAAAAAGCAGCACCAAAATGGAGCAAGTATATTTTCTGTAGTTTCACTGGACTTAGCTGTTCTGAAAGGTGTGCTTATGCACAGAGTAAATAATTTCCTCCAGTAACCACATAAATCTTATCTGTACATTCTTCACTGCTCTGGGAAAGAATAAATTCCAGTCCTAGTCTTCAGGTCTTTGTGTGCTATGTATTATATCTGAAGTATTCTTCCACTATCTCACTCTTAAAACTTTATTTTTGGGCCTTTCAGTACAACTCTCTTCTGGTCACTCTAAAATCGTATTAGATATAACTAAGGTTGATTTTTTTTTTTTTCTGCATTACAGAAAAAATACTGCCACAAAATTGAAACCTTCTAACAGTTCTTACTTTTATTTCCTTAATTGAGGCTTATTGTTTATAACCCTCTTTTATTTTTAAACAACTAGAATATATATAATTTGAAAAAGTCAAGCAAGTGAACTTGACATACTGCAACACACCATATTCTTCTAATTACTCTCAAATTTCTAAATAATTTCCTAATTTGAACTTCAATTAGTGTTGGGAAAAAAAATAAAATATATATATATATTTATATATTTTCCTCTAATTAAAATATATTCTTTGCTCAAGTGAAATTTTTGCACAGAACACATCTCCTATCATCAAAAATGAAATATGCAGTTCCCTAAGGAAAACAACTTCAGTAATTAATAGTCTCGGGCTATTTTGCAGCCAACAAATACGCAAAACGTTAAATTCCATATTGCTGAATTGAGAAAAAAATACTTCAGTGCTCATGTTTTTGTTTCTAACAGCCAGAATTTTCCAGAGAAAAGTAGTCTTCCTGATCAGCCTTCAAATATCTCAACAATATCTTATCTGATATTAACGAATATATAATTTGCCTCTGACTTTTTATAAATAAAAATTGTATATTTACTAAAACAGGAAAATCGTATACTTGCCTTGCAGGTTGGGGTGGTGGAAGGTATGGCAAACCTTCATTTTACAAATCTTGGTGATTTGGGGAAATCAGATTATATTCTACAATCATCTTCAGCAAAACCACAGGAAAACTGTCTATCCAGCCCTAAACTACCATCTTCTGGGGAAAAAAAACCCACAACAAAAACCAAAACCAAAAACAACAACAAAAAAAACCCCATCCCTGCTATTTGGCATAAATTTACACTCATGTGTTTCTTATGTCTCTACAGTAGTTGATAGTAGACAATTTTCTCTGGAAATAATCTATGCTAACAGAGAAAGCATAAAGCAGGCATAATTCTTTGGCAGATAAAATAACGATCAGGCACAGAATCTGTGTTGTAATCCTGTCCTTGTAAAGTACTTATATATGGGTACTTTAAAAAAACCTGAAGGAATAAAGAGCTATCACTTGTGGCACTTTATCTTCTTTCCATTTCCTGGTACTAGTAGTTTGCAGATATTTATGTCCATCTGCATGGAACTTCATTGCAAGGCTAATGTAACACTCCACTAATAACTACATCCTGGAATTAAAGCTACAGTAATGTCTTTCCATAAACCCCATCATGCTATCACCTAATATCATATCACCTTTATAGAAAGTAGCTATTACATCCCTTTTTGGCTTTCTTTTTTTTCTGTGGAACTCAAAGACACTGTGGTACGTACCACAGTGAGAAATGTCCCGACTACACATTTTACCTCCTCCCTGACAGGGCCAGAGCAGCTCTCCCACTTGCGTAAGTACAGCAGTGACACTGCATCTGCAAATTATCTGAGAACATTATTTGAAGCCAAGGGAACGGTCCCACCCTGCTCCCACCCAGGTGTGCAGAACAAAAGGACATGCCCTTCAACAAGTAAATGCCACTAGGCCCAGGATAAAGGAGTCTGTTGAGATGCTAAATTTTGAAAAAAAACATATCCAGGCAGTACAACTGCAGCTCAGGGCGGTGTTTTCAATGTAATTCTGTTTAAATACAGAATACATGAAAGTATAGGTTTCTGAAAGAGCAAAATCTTTTAAAGACTTTTATTTCTAAAAGTACTGTGAAGTATATATCTCTTGGGCAGAAGATTTGCTTTTAATGAAGTATAAATCAGTCAGAAATTATACTGAATCATATTTCTGTAGATGGAATATTCTCTAGCTTTAGGCAAACCATCACAAACATCTGCTTCAAGGTATCTACTGTATATCATCAGTCTACTGATGTTAAAGCTTTAACTGTGTTTTAAAATGGCTCTGATTGGATAAATATTTTGTGATATTTAAAAACAGCTTATGTATGCCTGGGGATTTATTTAGAAGAATGATTACAGCTATGGAAACATACTTGAGATATATATATATATACTTCCAATTTTTAGAGGCAAGAACTGTTTATTATTAAATGTTCAGGAACTACCTAGGACAGAATTGTTCAGACACCAAGCTGTGCTGTTCTCAGTAAAATCTCAAGCTTTACCTTCATATACCTGTTGTTTGGGCAGAGAAACACACATTGTGCCATAACACATCAGGTTATTCCTGGTGTGGACAGGACAACACACCCCTGTGAAAGTGACTCGAGACCTTCTACTTTCCACTTTCTTTCAATGCACCTGATGTTATATTTAACATTTCAGTAATAAAAGCACAACAATTAATAAGCAGTTCTTTATAAAGAAAAAGATCCAAAGGAAAAAAAAAATCCACAGCTCCCATAACACATATAAACATAGCTGAATATTGCAGTACTTGGATTCAACATGGAAATACACTATGGTCTGTGAGTTTTTCAGACAGAGGGTTTAGGGGCTGTGCCATAGCTCTTGGATTCTCAAGTCTCTCAGCCAGTGATCCAGAAGTAGCCTCAGAAACACACCTTGGTAAGGATGAGCCC
>NW_010297312.1:0-1220 GCF_000700745.2 Antrostomus carolinensis | reverse complement strand
GAGACCTGGTGTAACAGAACGAGCAACAGAAGAAGCAGGTGACTGCATGTGTGCACGTCTATTTATCTATATGCATCCACATGCAAGGTTTTGTTTACAGCCCTGTTCCAGACAGAGATCTTTCTACACCTACTCTCCATCCCTTCCTCATACATAAATCAAAGCCAGAAATGTTAATTATCGCTTACCTTTTGCCAGGTGGGTAAAAGGGGAATGTATTCAAATACGTATCTGGACATAATGTGGATCAATTTTACTAATGATCCAAAATAAAACTGCTTTTTGGAAGAATGGCAAATGAGGGAAGGGAAGGTTTGCAAATGCCTACGTAAACTTTGTGAGCCATGCATAGTTCTACAACGCAATTTTTTAACTAGAAACAATTATGTGGAATACAAAGTTCCTGACAACTCATGTTTATTTTTCATTCCTTCCTTATTTCCATTACAATCACTGCAAAACAATAGATACTGTAATCCTAAGCCATTTAACTAATATTTTGGGGAAGAGCATCACAACGTATTGCACAGTGCATCGCACCAAAGCTGTGATGAGGCACAAAGTAAAGCGTACACCAACTTCAGGAACTGTTTTTTCTCTTCACTGTTGCACAGTAGACCGGAGAGAGGACTACAGAAAGGCACAGCCTTTATTCAGAGTTCACATTCTCAGTCTCTTTACCATGCACTAGCATACATGGAAGCCATGTAGCAAATGGTTAAAGAACATAATGCAGAAGAAATCCTATTCTACTCCAGAAAAAAAGTACACTTAGGAATACATCTAAAGATTGGGCTTCTCTTTTTTGTGTCCACGTTGTATATAAATCATGACATATCAGTAAATGTCCTGGCAGTTGCTTAAATGAAATACGTGGTTGTGTCCTTGTTTAAGAATCTTCATGTTAAACCTTCAGAGAGGTTTATGGTTTGTGGCCTGAACTCTATAGGACTTCTGTTCTAAACAAACCCTAATAACAGATGTTCTCTTGACAAGGTCATATAACTCACCCTTTTTATACAAAAGTAACAAATTTCCAGTAAATACTCTCAATAAATTCTCCTTAATGTACAATGAAGGCTTATAGCAGTTCAGTATTCTAAATGTGTCACGCCCCATCCTCTACTATTTTCAAAGAACATACAGAATATTGAGGGCTGAGAAGGAGGACTTTTTTATGGCTCTTAGGCACAGAGCTCCAATAAAAATCATAGAATCAT
>NW_010297311.1:0-2465 GCF_000700745.2 Antrostomus carolinensis | reverse complement strand
CAGGGGGTTGGGACTAGATGATCTTTAAGGGATCTTTAAGATGATCCTTTCCAACCCAAACCATTCTATGATTCTATAATTCTAAGTTTTATTAGTGATTTCTATGGAGTATAATCATGTTAGTAATAAGAGTTTTGAAAATTACGGCAATAATTTCTGATGTTGACAGATTTCTTGCTGGACTTTTCCAGTATTTTCATAGTTTCAATATTAATATAAAGTGAGATATATTGGTGTCTTGTATATCCAAAGTACATATTGCAGGTATTCATGCTTTGTTTTCATTCAAAAATACTGAAAATAGACAATGAATTTCTACATGATATTCATATTGCAAACAGCTTTACGGACATCTAAGTAAAAGTTGTAACAGAGTTACATCAAACAAGCAAGTAATGAATTTTTAATTTTATTTTATTGAGGTTGAATTTTCACAATATTCTTTTTCTCTCCTCATATTGAAAATAACATCTGCTACAAAGCATGAGCTTCATTTAAAAGTGAAATTAAAAATAAAAGACAAATGATTTTCTCAGGGGAATTGAAACTGAAGTGCATATCTTTTTTCATATTGCTATTTTTTTTAATGAAAACCATACAGTTGATCGTTATTTTTTTTCTCAACTTTTTTTTTTTTTTTCCTTCTGTTGTATTTTTAAAGAGTTATTTCAGAAAGGTTCTCAATCTCACATGGCAAAACCAGTAATATTTTCTTTTCACCTTTTGAAGATTCTAACATTTTTATCTTATTTGGTTACAATTCTTAGTAGCTAATAATGGCATTGATATAATATTTTCAATGTGAAAGGATTCCAGACTTCAGAGCTTAATGCAAATGGAGTCTGTTTTATAGAAGGAATTAACAAATTTACTCATTACCAGGTTCTCCATGGAATTACAGCCACCAATGGATAGCTAAAATTAGGGTAGTTATTTAACCTAAGTCTATAACATTTTATACTATAAAGAAATGATCCTCCATCCTCCAATAAGCCTTTTGGGGGAAATTCAACTTAATAAGAATATAATTACTAAGGATATGCAAATAATATATGTTTAATGCATATTCATTCAGATAGAAAGTAATATCTGTGATTTTTTTGTGATCTCTTATGACAAACAGGCATGAGTTCTTGTTTTAGTGATATTTACCTGTTGGAGAGCAGTGTAGGGGAAAGGGATCTGGGAGTCCTGGTGCACAGCAGGATGACCATGAGCCACCACTGTGCCCTTGTGGCCAGGAAGGCCAATGGCATCCTGGGGTGCATTAGAAAGGGAGTGGTTAGTAGGTCAAGAGATGTTCTCCTCCCCCTCTACTCTGCCCTGGTGAGGCCACATCTGGAATATTGTGTCCAGTTCTGGGCCCCACAATTCAAGGACAGGGAACTGCTGAAGATAGCCCAGCACAGAGCCACCAAGATGATGAAGGGAGTGGAGCATCTCCCTTATGAGGAAAGGCTGAGGGAACTGGGTCTCTTTAGCTTGGAGAAAAGGAGACTGAGGGGTGACCTCATTAATGTTTATGAATATGTTAAGGGCAAATGTCATGAGAATGGAGCCAGGCTCTTCTCAGTGATGCCCAATGGTAGGACAAGGGGCAATGGGTGTGAGCTGGAACACAGGAGGTTCCGCTTAAATTTCAGAGGAACTTCTTTACAATGAGGGTGACAGAGCACTGGAACAGGCTGCCCAGGAAGGTTGTGGAGTCTCCTTCTCTGGAGACATTCAAAATCCTCCTGGACGCCTTTCTATGTGATCTCGTTTAGGTTCCAGCTCCGGCAGGGGGTTTAGACTAGATGATCCTTCGAGGTCCCTTCCAATCCCTAACATTCTGTGATTCTGTGATTAACACTTCCAGAACTGAAAATATATTGTATACAGTTCATTTATTGGATTAGCATGTTATTTTTCTATTCTTAACTGAATAACTTATGCAAATAGAGAGGCTTCATCTCTAAGTTCTCAAGTGCTCAGTAAACTCATATTACTTTTACCTTGTTTTTAGATTAAAATTTTCATAATACAAATGCTTTGTGATCTTCTACAGTATTTTGCAGGTGTATTGCAATTGTTGATGGACATAGCTCCAGTTTCTGATTAAAAAAAACCAAACCAAACAACACAAAAAAACCCAACAAAAACCACCTATCGCTTATTAATAATGCTCACCCAAGGGAAATGGATATATAAATATATTTATTTCATCCTTTGGGAGGACATCTGCTAACAGTTATATACATCTAAATTTAAGGGGTTTAGTAGAGAGATAGGGACAGACATTTTAGTACAAGCTGTAGTAAGAGTTTTAAAATTAAAGACGGTAGGTTTAGACTACATATAAGGAAGAAAGTTTTTACAGTAATGGTGGTGAAACACTGGAAAATATCACCTAGAGAGGTAGTAGAAGCCCATCTCTGGAAACATTCAGGATCAAGTTGGACAGGGTTCTGAGCAACCTGATCTAG
>NW_010297310.1:20010-22827 GCF_000700745.2 Antrostomus carolinensis | reverse complement strand
CAAACGCCTTGCACAAGTCCAGGTAGATGATCTAACTCAATTCTAAAAGTAATATAAGAATAAACAAATTGGGAGAACACGTTGCTACTGTAAAGTAGCAGTGGTTAGCAGCAGTGAATTGGAGTCCTCCTTGAGTCTGAGCTCCACTGATGGCAGAAATTTTATTTAGTGCCTAATTTGGTTCAGTCTTGGGCAAAAAAATGTTAATAAGAATAGTGGAAATATCTAGCTTGTTATTTTAAATTGTAAAGCTGACTAAAGCTTGGGCTTTTCACCCAGTGAAATAACAACTTAAAGTGGAAGGAAATTATATTTGGAGTGTGAAGGTCTGTAAAGAGATCCAAGTGGTATCTTGCACATGCATTGTGAAGAACTGCAATGAAGAGCCGAATCAAGTCCACAGTTCTTACCTAGGTTTGGTCCAGAGGCTTACCCTGTGCTCCAAGAGATCAAGAGTATTTTGCCATGTTGCTTACTTTGGTTAATTGTATGTTTAGTTTTAACTTCATTTCTCTTTAGAGTTTCTGGAATTGTTTACCGAGTGGTCTCTGTGTAGCTGAAATGCCTGATAGTATTAGAATATCACAGCAGGGTCTGCATCTTTTCTGCTGCTGAAGTCAAGGAAGAAAGTTGTGAGCATTTAAGGGTACGGTCTTCAATATACAATAGGTTTGTCTGCATAATAGTATGGCTGGGTCAGAAGTGGCACATACCATGGGCTTTGCACACACAGAAGTGGTGACCACAGCAGAGCTCAAATCTCATTCGGTTCCCTGAGCACAGAGACAGAAATTTCTAGATTCCCAGATTCCAGGGTTTCCAAGCTGGAGACTTTCCTCCGTGGTTTTGTTTTCCAATACATGAGAGCAACTTGCAAGTGCAATCTGTTTCGTTTTGTGATTTTTGTTCAAGCAATTTTAATCAAAATACACATATTAATTAGCATATAGAGTATCAAATCAAATGTCAGAACACTAGTTCTACCCTTGGCTCTGCCTCTGACCTGTTAAACTGTCTTTGTCTCTTCACCTCTGATATCCCCTTTAGCCACTGACTGTTTTTTTATGGTAAAAACCATAATGCAGCTATCGTATCTCATGATACGTTTGTACAGTGCCAGTGGAGCAGAATCCAGACCTCAGCTGGAGGTGCCAAGGGCTAACTCCATATAAATAATTGACTACGTGCAACGTTTGGCTGTGAATGTTTTAATATTAGCTGCTGACTGAACACTGTACTACATAGTTCTCTTTCTTCATATGCTTCCTTATGGTTGATTTCTTTGTGTTATGTATCTGTTCACCAAATTTTAATATATAGTGTTAAATGAGTAACAAGAAAACCACAGAGAAGCTGAAATGTTGCTTATGTAGCAGTAAGTACATCTCATGATCTCACAGTGTTGCAACTCTGTCCTCTCATACCCCCTCCTTTCCCATCCCTTGTATGGTGTCATCACGCAAGCTCCTAGGGGCAGGGATCAGTCAGTTTTATATGCCTGTAAAGCATCATGCACACCTAGTGTCTGGAGCTTTAGAAATAATTACACATTAGAAATTATGTTAAAATAGTATTATTAGGGATGCTAGGTCACGCGCTCAAAGTTAGGTAACGTTAATATTAAGGCTGTCTTTGTAACCTTAGCTTCCCCTCTTTAACCTTAATTCCCCCTCTTTTGTGCAGGATGATAAAGTCTCTAGTTAAAGTGATCATACTCCATTTTGGTTTATTTTCTTTCTGAGTTTCAGAGCTCAGTTAATAGAGCAGGTATACCACCGTTCACTCTCAGTTCAGATTCTCTTTTGGAGACGGGACTATTTAATTTCCTTTTGCTCTTTTTATCTTACTCATCGCACTAGTATCCATGTGCCATGCAGACTTTAATTAACTTCTCTGCACAATACTCACATGAGATGAAAAGGTGGCATTATCCTATTTTAGAGAAGGATGGCTGATGTACAGACTCAAGGCAGGCTAGCGGCCAGTTGGACCACATAGGACCCCTTTTTTTCAGAGAGCTGAGCATTAAATAGCATTTCATGTTTCAGAATGCAGCTCTTCTTTTTCTCCAGACTCTCTTCTTGGAAGACATTTAACTGTTTTGGCTGAAATAAAGTAATGAAATGAACATGGGCATGATACAAATGGTCACATTTGACCTGCCACCTAGCAAAGATGTATACTTTCCCAAAGATGTATGTGATGAGTTACAAGCAATTGAAATCAGGGGTTTAAAAGGGGTCTTAAGAGTGAGTGGTTCCACCAGCCTCTCTCAGAGCAGGAAAAATGCTTTTTAAAAAAACATCATTTTGAAAAGGTTTTAAATGTATTAAAATATTTTAAAAATAGAAGTATTTTAAAATGTAAAGGGAACATGGCAGTTATAAAGCTAAATAAATACAGACTTTGATACAAAAAGATAAAATATCTTCCAAAGGTCTGAAAGGGATTTTCCCCTCCCTTGGGTTTGTGTTCCAGTAGCCATGAGAGAGGAATATTTTTTCACGTACAGCTAGTGGAGGGCATAGAGTGGGGGTGGGGGAACCCTCCTGAGATCTCTTCATGCTGTGGGTCTGGACAGGGATAATCCCATTTCCTCCCTTTCTCTTGGCAGAATTTGTTACCTTTGTCTCTGGCTGGGGTAGTTGAAGCTATTGGGAGGAGTGTAGTCCTCTTCATTACCCACCTGAGAAATACTGGCTGTTTGCTACAAAACTGTTAGGGTTTTAATGAGTTAGTTTAAAACAAAAGCTTGAAAGGACAGGGGTGGGTGAACTTGTTCTGCTTAATTTTCAGCCCATTCAAATTCAAATGTTA
>NW_010297310.1:0-19971 GCF_000700745.2 Antrostomus carolinensis | reverse complement strand
GTAGCTGAAGTCGGTAGTAATGAAGCTGGTTGGAGGAAGACGAAATACAATAGTGAGTGGCAGAAGGCAGGCAGGAAGGAAAGAGAAGAACTGTGTGTATGTATTATATATAACTCTGTGCACAAACACATCCTATATAATTACATGCCACTTGTAACTATCTCTGAGAAATATGGGAAAGTTTATTCTCTCATTTCTCTATAGGATAGGTTTTATTTTAGCTGAGTAGGCACGTTTTGCTTTTTTAAAAACAGAAATGTAGTTTTAAGGGGGAGGAAGGTAGAGAAAGGGTTAAAGTGACAGGGAGAACTTCAGGGATGAAAAATTACTTAATTAAGACCCAGATGTCTGACAGATTTGCAAGCCTCTGCTTCTTACATAGTTTTGCTAATTTCCTTCCTTATCTCTGGCTTTCCCTTTCCCCTTGTTCCAGAAAACTCTGTAAATTTGGATACTCTCATGCACTTTTTTGCTGGCAGATCTTCGTGGAGGGAAGATACTAATGATATTATGGTTAAGTAATAGATACAGTCGTTACAGAGCAAGAATCCAGATTAGCCTTTCTGTTAAATTCATCTGCTGGAAAAATGCCGTATACTTTGGAGCTGTAGAATATTTTACATGTTAGGAAGCAGCTTAGGTTTTTAAAGGCTTTCAGGAGAGAAAGGCCCTGGTCCTTGTTCCGTTTCTTATTTTTCTCTAAACCAAGAGAATTTATTTAACCTCACTATGACATCCTTTAGCTTGCAATGTTATATTGCACAGGTGATGTGGCTGTATTAAGATTTAAATCATGCTAGTCCGCTTTCCTGACTATTTCTGGCAACGCTGTCCGCCTGCAGGCTTTCCTGTTGAGAAGCTGTTGCCAGAGGCCCGTGCAAGGAGGGGGGAGCAGGGGCGTGCTTCCAGCTGTATAGGCTACAAGCTGCTGCTTATGCAGCAGGACCCTGAAACTGACATATGGTGGGGGACTCTGAAAGCTTAAATCACCCCGGTATGTAACAAGCTTAGAGATTTCAAGCATTAAAACACGAAATGATACTAGGCAAAAGCATTTTCATTTGCTTTCTGTTTAAATTTTTGACCAATAACCATGGAGGGCTGTAAAAGGACCATAAAACTAGCTGCTGCTGAAAAATTACATCATCTTCCCCTTCGTCGATGTCTACAAGTTCTTATTTTTGATTGGGTGGTGTTATATCTGAAAGCACTACCAGACCTGTGTGTTCTAGGATTGAAGAATAGCTTAATTCAATCTCTGATGACTTTTATTCAGCACAGATATAACTGCAGTCTGAAGACCTTTGCAAGTTTGATGTGGTCCCACAGAACTAGAAACACAACAACAAACTAAAAGACTTGGAATAGAAATGTTACTTGTACCTTGCTCCCAAAAAGTATGTGTGGCTTTTCTTTTATTGCTCGTTGGAGAACATAAAAAGCAAGGTTATCTGGCATTCAACAGAATACAACCACGTACTTTTTCCTTTTCCTAGTTGCCTGCCACTTTCAGAAATCTTGTATCAAAGACAAGTGATGACTTTGTTATCTAACCCAACCTATCAGTCTACAGTTTGGCATATTAACAGGCTTTGGTCATTCAAACATTAAAAATTTATGCTCAGATTCACAGGAGGCAGAAGAGAAGATTCTTATTGGTCAGGTCATAGTTTAGGTGACCAGAAAGTCTACCCCTTATACTAGCTGCTCTCCTGCAGCTGTTACATTTCTTCCTCGAAAGGAAATAGAAAAAGTCATGTAGCCTTAGAAATAGAAAGAATGGGAAAATGGTTCTAAGATTTTGTAAACTATTGGCTAATCTGGAAAGTAGTTACCTCCACTTTTGAAGAGTACTTTATTGCATCAATCACAAAAATAAATATATAAACACCTTGAGTTTACTTAAAATCATTCAGCATCTGTCTCCTCTTTAACACTCACCTTGGTATATACCTGAGGTAGAAGTATTTATCTTCGCAACATTTATGTAAGAGGAGAATATTGTGGATTCGTTTTGAAGAGGAGAAATGGCACATAAGAGTTGAAGTAATTCCCCAGTACCGGACTGAGCAGACTGTCAGAGCTGGGAAGGAGGCCACATGCTCCAAAGCCCAGTTGGGAATAACCATAATATCAGCTTTCCACATTGGTCAGTCCCTGTTAACTGCTTAAGACGTGTGTGAGAAGCTGAATGTTCTCAATATCCATTAAACTGCCTCATAGCAGTCACTGCTTCCCTGCGTGTACTATAGTATGGTGTGCCCATCTGGATTTGATTCCGTTATTTACAGTGGCTCTATCTTCCCTTCCCAGCTGGTAACAAATTCACAGGAACTATGTTCTCAAGTCTTTTGGTATAGCAAGCGTGGTGCAAAATGGGTGAGACTTTCAGGTCACAGTCAGTTAACCAGAGAGGTACCTACTACTGTTTCATCTTGCATAAGACATAAGTCTTCCATACGTTCCCTATTCTATCTGTGAGCTCCAGACAGATGTCTTGAATATCCTGCAGTATTTAAAATGGCACCAAGTGCCTGAGGTTACATAACCGAATCTCTTCCTTAGTCCCTTCTCTGCAGTTTACATAGGTCTGTGTTGTATTTAAGCAGTTATGGTGGGAGTTGGAGTCTCTACCTCTGGTACCATATATGAGGCTTACCAGAACTCCTGAGAAGTGCTCAAAGACACCCGATAAAGACACACTTTATCATTTGCAGACAGACAGGTAGAGCTGCTCTAACTATAACAAAATGGCAGCTTCTGTCATTGCAGTTCCATTGTCTTACCACTGGTTTGGGTTTCTTTTTAATGATGCGTTTCCAGCTAGGCTTATCAGAGAATTTTCTCTCTTTCTTCGAATGTAAACTTTCTCCTAAATATCTGTCTCCCATGGCAGTAATTTGATTAAATGATTCTGTAAGTTTAATTTTGTCTCCAACTACACAAATGACTGTCGAGGAATAATTATGCATTGTAGCCTGAGCTCAGTGGAACAGTAAAGGCTGCTGTTTAGTAGTCACTTTGCTCCGTTCTGTGCTCTTGCACAAATCTCTGCTAATCTACATAAGTAATAAGTGTGCAGGCGTCCAGGAAGCGTGCATGTTTGCCATTTTGAGTTTGGGCTAAATGCTCACTAGTGCTGTATTTTTAGTGCCTCACGTTTTACCAGAGAGGCAGCGTAAAGGTTATCAAGTTCTTCCCTAAGTAAAAAAAAAAGTGTGTGAGAAAATACCACTGGTAATGTTTATCCAGATTGTAAAACATGGTATCAGAATAAGTCATATTTTTCTTGGATTCTGGCCAAAACAGCTGTCAACAAAAGAAACATGTATAGGGTTAGAAGGGAAGAAGGCTATGAAAAAAAATTAGAGGCCCTTTTGTTTTCATTTCCCAAAAACTGTTGTGAGAAAGAGTCTTCTTAGGTGTATTTATAAGTCCTGTGAGCTACTGGAAACTACCAGACCTTCGCCTCACAAAACATGTATCACATTTTAAATTCCTGATGCCAAGAACTTTTATTAATAAGAGCCTTGTGATTAATCTGTACCTTCTGGCTTTCTTTGTAGGTGAGTTTAGAGGTGAATTGAACAATAGATCTTTTAGGAATTTGGAAATGCAAAATAAAAAATCTGGTTCTTCTGAAGATCCCTCTGTAAGAGCAAATAAGAATCCTTTCATTTTCACTTCATTGTTCTCTTTCCTTCAGAAAAAAAATCTTTGAATTTGATATTATTATCCCAGTTGTCTAGATAAGGAGATTGAAGCAGAGATTGAGAGGCAAATCATGTATAGTGGTTGTATAAGTGCACAGAGAATAATAAGAGAGACCTCTGCTGAAAGTTGCGTCCATCAAGGAGAAGATAATTTTGCTATAAAAAGTTATTGAAAGATTCCCATTGATTTATGTGAGAAAAGAGCTGGGCAGTTCAGGTTGGATATTCTTCTCCTAAAGAGTGATCAGACATTGGAACAGGCTGCCCAGGGAAGTGGTGGAGTCATCATCTGTGGAGGTGTTCAAGAAACCTGTAGAAGTAGCACTCAGGGATATGGTTTAGTGAGCACAGTGTTGATGAGTTGACGGTTGGACTGAATGATATTAGATCTGGTCTTTTCCAGCCTTAATGATCCTGTGGTTCTGTCTCTTCCTCTGTATTTAAAAAAAACAATACAAATTTCTGTCTTAGATTCCAGTTTAGGAAGCCACTTAGGCACGTATATAGCTTTGCCACCTTGAATTCATCCCTGTTTAGGAAAAGGATATGTGTCTGAAAAAAGTTTTGGAAGGCTTCCTTGCAGATGTGGTTTGCTGTTTTCATTGATCCCACATACATGATCTCAGCTTCATAAGTGCAAGGCAGTTGAGGTTCAAGTAGAAGAATTGGGTTACAGGACTGTTAAAAAAGACATAAAGAAAACAAAGGTAAATTAAAAATAAATATAAAATAAAGTAAAATAAAATACCCGATGCTTCAATAAGTGCTTTCAGTTGTTCCTGTTATGAGCAAGGGAAAAATCAAACAACAAAATAGCAAAAAAAGGAAGCTACACAGTCAGACATTATTTAAATCAATGTCAGGAAACTTCTCTGATTTTTTATTCTATTATCTCAAAGGGCAGCAGAAAAATGTCATTTTTCGGGTATTGTTCATTAAACTACCAAAAAAAAAAGTCATCTATTACTGTATCTGTGATATGAAGGGTTTGTTCTTGAAAAGGGCAAATCTACTTCACCTGAACAGAATTAGTTTAGGTGTGGCTAGAATGGAAAACAATTTTTTCAATAGGCTAATCACAAGGGCAAAACTGAGATACAGTGTCACAGACAACAGTGTCTTAAATTCAGGTCAGGAACAGGTAGCTGGAAAAAAAATCTAATTGCCCAATGTGAAATCCTAGCTTCAATGATTTAGATAGAAAAGCTCTGCTGGTGAAGATTTTTCTTTCTAAGAAACACAAGTTCTGCTGTGTAACAAGTTGCCATGTGTATTTTTTTTATTTTAGTTATTTTTTGTTAGGTTTTTTGTTGTTGTTGTTTTATCTTCCTTTTCTTTCTTTCTTTTAATAAGCCAAGACAACACTTGGCGCTCATTCTGATTTCAGACTTGGTTTAGATCATTGTACAACTTCGTCAAAAACCATGGAGTTATTTTCTGGCAAAATTGGGCCCCTAGATGTATTTCATTAGAAACAGCTCTCAAGAGATTAGTTTCTTTTTCCTCTTCCCCTCCCTCCCCTCAGGATGCAGAGTGATTGTCTAACAGTACTTAGCTGTATTTATTTTTCATTGCCATGCAATTTTTATTTAATTAACGTGCAGATATATTGGCACAGCGTGTGCATAGGATGGCTAGTGGTCTGCTTTAAAATTATATAGATACGCAAAACCTTTGCCTTGGTGCATGCTGCTTTTCTGCAGCCCAGCTGAAATATGTACTTCACAGTGGAGCCAGATCATTGCTTTGCAACAGGCTTTATTAATCCTTATCTTTTGATCGCCAGCATGCTGAGTATGCTCAGGCACCACAGAGACCCTTCCTAGATGGAGATGTGTCAGCATGGTGGTGTGTGTCTCCAAGACCACGTATTTTTCATTCTCTGGGGAATGAGTTTCAGAACCCCAGTGAAACCAAAGGGGCTGAAATGATAGTGTATTTCAGAGCAACAGTGCAAAGTGAAAAAAGGGGGAGACCTGACCTTTTTCTCCTCTTCCAAGTAGCAGGAGAGATGAAGAAATGGCTTCAGCTAAGCATGAGAATGAAGATACACTCATTACTGCACAACTCCAGGAGACTTTGGCTGGCCTGGATGAAGATTTAGAAGGTAAGGAGGTGTGTTAACTCTGAAGTACAAAAGAGACATGCATTGCCAGGAGATGCGGGTTCAAACTGCACTCTGAGACATCTTCTCACTAAGATCACCTCGCAGGTCTAAGGCAGAATGTGGTCAACCCAAAGTGGCTGCTGTCCCTTTGCTTCTAGGGGCAGCCACTCTTTATAGACTCGCACTGAATATTTTTCAAGCTGCTTATCAGATTGACATTTTATATCAATGTCTGCTACCAAAAAGAGATGAACAGCAGTTTATGGACACATTTTATGGGCCAAATTTGATATAATTTCATTGACTGCAGTGAAGCTAAATCTCTTGTGAATTTAGCTCTCTGTTTAATGAACAATGCCTTCGTTTTGTATTTTATCATAATGAAGTGGAGAAGGGGAGGATATTTTTGTACCTAATGCCTCCTCTGAGTTAGCAGATGTGTTTTAAAGTTAAAAAGCAAAAAACATGAAAAGAAACAGTGTGAAGATATAAAATGTCATATTGTGCTCCTCTTTTTCCTACTGTGAATAAAAATATTTCTCTGTTAATGGTTTTTCACCAAATTATGTTGAATACTTTTTTAAAGCTCCCATCTTTATTTCAGTACTTCTGCAGTGGACTTGATTTTAATTTAATTTCTGCAAGTTCTCTAACACTGCAGTTTCTTAGCTTCTGTGTTTTAACCCCTGATTTATACCACCAAATTCAAGAGGAGAGTTAAGCTTCTTGCACAATGAGGCTTCTGGAGTCGCTTGTAATGAAGGGTGAGAAGAATGGAGAAAAAATACAAGTACTGTTTCTTTGTTTGCTTGCTGAAGGAAATCCTTCAGCTGTGCTGTTATTACTAACCAGGTCTGGGAAACATAATTTGGAGTTGCTCACTGTTTCTCAGAAATGTTTCTCCTTTGGAGTCATGTGGTGAAATGTTTATCACTGAGAGAAGTTAGTCAAAGATAAGGTATGAACAATAGATTAAATTCTGCTTTCAGCTGCATTTGTATGTTTCCCACTGGCTGAAGCAGGAGGACTGCAGGAATATTTGGCTGATCCTAATCAGCAACCAGACAATAAAAAGGACCCAGATCTCTCCTTTTTTTTAATACAGGCATAAATATGTTCCTGTTAGTTTTAGTGTAGGTAAAAGATCTGATCTGCTTAAGTTTGTACCGACTGTTTGTATAATTTAAAGTCATATTGCCTAGATACTGCCTATGTGTAAAGTTGTGTGTGTCTCTTGCAGCAATGGATGTTATAAGTAACTCTGACTCTGGACACATCAATGAAGTGTTGAGCCCACATGTAAGAAAAATTGAGGCTCCTCAAGATGTTACTATTTCTGTTCCAGTAACAGTCATAGATGATGCTCCAGAAATTACCTCCTCTAACTCAGCTGGAAATCAAGAGACAGAGACAAGGGTCTCACAGAATATCTCAGCTGACTCCGTTAATACAGGAACCTTTACAAATAAAAACAACAAAGCAGGTTCCTTTGATAAGGGACACACAGACGGTGGAGCTGCATGCATGTCCAAGGACCTAATACATCAGCAGCTATCTGAAAACAAATTCAGTGACTTGCCTGTGGAACAGAGGAGAGATATGTTTGAATCTCTTACATCCTCCTTTGAAAAAAGAAGTGAAAAGAACTTAAGACTGGAAGCCCCACCCAAACATGGTGGGAAATCTGAGGAATGTAAATCTAAGCTGACTCCATCTCACTCCAAGGCCACAGCTGAAATCAGTACAGCAAAAGAGAAGATAAATGAATGTAGTAACAGGGAAAGATCCCTGAAAAAAAGTAAATCAGAATTAGAAATCAAATGGCCACCAGCAAAAAAAATTGAAGTAGAAGAAGTCCCATCAACACCCACATGGTGTCATCGTGCCCAGAATTCATTGTGCACAAACTACGAACCTAAAATGGGGTTGAAAACCTTTAAAGTTGTCCCTCCCAAACCTGAAGTAAAACATTTTGATAGAGGAGTTTCACTCTCCACTGGTGCCATTAAGATAGATGAACTAGGCAACCTTATAGGCCCAAGCACTGGTGTCAGTAAGCACATACCAGGTACTTCTACTGATGAAAGTGATGAAATTTGTCTTGGGAAAGTGAAGGCATTCTGGAGGTCAAGTTCTATGGAAAAGCAAAGTGATGACTCTGCTGAGCATCTTCCTAAAAAGTCAGCAGTCACCACAAACTCTAAGCCCTTTACTATAAAACATGAACACAAACCTGTCTGTCTTGCAGCTCCAAAACCTGTACCACCACAAAATGTTACTACCCAGGTAGCTGAAAGACAGTCTGAGAATGAAAGGACCAAACCACCTCTTTCAGTCACGCAGTCTCAGGTAACACCATTAGTGATCCCAGCCATTAATAAGGACAAGCTGGAGCTTCCATTTCAAAAGCCACATAGAAGAACTTCAAGTCAGTACGTTGCCTCTGCCATTGCAAGACACATCAACGTAGCTCCATTTAAGTCTGACTCTGTGGAATATCATGAGAAAGATGAAGATAAGCAAAGGTCGAGAGAGGTTAAAACTGAAGCAGAAGTTTCACCAAAAAGATGTATTATTGTGGCCAAATATAGCCCCGTGGAAACAGAATCGGCAGAAACAAGAGAAACACTTTCAAGGATTTTTACTTGCAGTCAAAAAGCTAATTCTGGCATGGAAAACAAAGTAGTTAACATCAGGGCACCAAGTCAAGCAACTCCTGCAAGTTTCTATAAAAAGAATGCTGTTGTCCCACTTACTAAATCCTCTTCAAAGGATAACAACAATGCCGAAGATGATCATGGTTTAAACAGCAAACAAAGTATGGCAGAGAATAAGATGCTGTTTGACCAGAAATGTGAGACTTTGACCCATACTAATTCAGCCTCATCTTTCAAGTCTCCTGATCTCCAAGGAGTCCCATCCTCTTTCAGCTCGTCTTTGCGAGTCACTAAATGGCCTCCTGCTAACGGTGTACAAGTCAATTCGCTTAAAGCTTCACCTGAGTTAAATGGTGCAACAGCAAATGCAGAGTCAGAACAGGAGGAGAAACCTGGCAATTGGGATATTAATGCTGTCAGTGAACTGGATGTTAATGTGCAGGCCAATATCTTTGGACCAAAGAAGAAGTTCAAACCTGTTGTCCAAAAACCAGTTCCAAAAGATATGTCACTGCACAGTGCCCTAATGGAAGCCATTCAAACAGGAGGAGGAAAGGAGAAACTCCGAAAGGTAAAGTGGAGACTTTTTTTAGCCTGTTCAGACTGCAGAGCCCTGCATTCACCCTGTCAGACACCAGAGATTTTATAACTGGTCCAGTTACTGGTGAGCTGGAGTACCCAAGGCATTTGAAAAATTTATAGTGGCGAAATGCAGGCCAAGCCACTGCTTATTCTGCACATCCTATATATTATGCAACACCATTGCTGCTGCACTAGCTAGAAGAGGCAGAGGGTGCAGAGATACAGCATAAAGGAGAAGTAGTTGAGGTTAGCCTAAGAGCCAAACCTGCATTTCAGTATGTAATGTGTGTTATGTGTCAGGAACACACAGCGTGGAGAAAACTTGTAAATACCTGCAATGAAAGAAAACTACATTTTGTATTACTAGGTGGTACTAGTTTGTCACTGACTTCATGCTCAGGGGATGAGACTGCATCTGTAAGTACAGCATTACTACCTACACGTGTCCTCACCATTCAGTGGGAGCAAGGGTTGTACAGGCAAGCCTGAAAGAAGACATACTGATTAGTGTCCGTAGCTTGCATTCTGGTACAAGTGACAAAAATATTTTTAATAGTGTTTCCAAACTAGCTCTAAGTAAATATCTAATAACAATGTGAGGTTTATTCTTTTCATATTCTAGGTTTCAGACAGTGCACTAAATGGCAATCACAAGAAACCCTCATATGCTGAGCCAGAGAATGAGCGCTCAGCCCTTCTAGCAGCAATTAGGGGCCACAGTGGCACCTCAAAGCTGAAAAAGGTAAGAAATCAAGACACTAAGTAATCTTTTAAGTGCAGTCTGCTCTTGCTGGGTGTTTTGTATAAGCCCAGGTATGCCACAAACTAAATGTTGCACTGCAAAGAGAGAAGTTGAGGGGGAAATAATACGACACAAGACCAGATCTGACTTACGCAGACAGCATAGCAGATCCAATCCTATCCTCTGATATAAAACTTCACACTCTTAAATTGTGTGCTTGTAGCTGAGAAATAAGCACATAGAAATCCAAACTAATTACAGGGACTGCACATAGAAGACATAAAATGTTCATAGTTTTCACATTTAGGTGGGTATTTTTTTGTACTTTAGGAGTATGCAGTTAGATTAATGTATTTGCATTACCTATGGCATGCATCCAATCCCATTTACCTGAAAACACACTAGGGGCTTCTTCATGCGTGCTGTTTATCTCTTAGCATGAGCTGGTGCAAGCAAGTTGTATGCAGGTAATTGATGTTGATGGGAACATCAGCTTTCACCACAGCAGGATGATTCCTTCTGTCTGAAAGATTTACCTAATCATTAAAGCATCTCTTATTCCCAGTAGCCAAAACCTGCATTGTTCTAGCCTTAGTTTTCACTCAGTTCACTAATCCAGCCAAGGATGTGTATTTGGCAAGGAGGTTCCCCTTTCCCTTGTGCAATGACTCAGGCCATTAACACATATCCAGATAGCCGACACTAGATAGAAAGAATCTCTTGCCTGTGTTAGGGAAATACTTCATCCCTCAAATACTGTACTGCCCTTGCTGCAGGTAGGATATGGCTTTCTATGAGCCTGAGCACAGGACATGCTAGGCAGCAGCCATCTTTGCACATACTTACCTGCATTCTGCATTCATTGGGAGTAAATGTAAATTTGTGTAAAAGAGGCTCTGACCAACGAAGTGGTCCTGTCCTATTACAGAGACTTTTTGGAATACTTTCCTCCAGCAGAGAAGATTTTGCCATCATTTTAAAGGAAGTTGCCTAGAAACCATATGCTGCTTCTTCACACCATGTCACCTGTGCTAGTTAAAGCACCACGTTTGTATGTGTACCAGGCAAGACAGAGATGTGCTATGATAAAAGAGCTGTCCCTTTCATGTTAACTGAAATGTTCATGTTTTATCTGACATAACGTTATTCCTCTATATTGTGTGTGTGTATACAGTGAAGGAATAGAATATAGGAGCTCTCTGAATGTAGATTATTTGATGGGACATGAATCCTTTAATTTTTCACTAGAGAAGTTTTGTGCCTCAGTTTCTCTGAGAAAGGAATGCTAATACATCTGCTTGAAAACCTCCCATTTGGCACACAATACTGAATTTCCTAATAATTGCCAAATCATTGTAATTACTAACAATTTATCATGATTATTACTAGTAATGTTAACGGCAAAAATATTTGTTGAGACAGTTGATGGAAAAGCTGTCTTAATCTGAAAGGTTGCCTCCTCCCCCTGCATTCATTTAATGTAGGATGAGTTTCCAAGCTGGTAATTCGTGCAGAAATTTTCGTTTCAGAAGTTCCACAGAAACATGCTTGGGAGAGCAATCAATTGATTTTGTTCTCAGTGCCTTCAAGTACTTCTCTCTGGTCCTTTTTTTTTTTTTTTTTTTTTTTTAGTAAACTTTAGGTTGAACAGCATTTTTTTCAATGAAGCTGTGTCTGAGAGCTCAGATCTAGAAGTGCCTCCTTGTCATCTGAGATTATGTCTGTGCAGCCCAGACTGCAGAAAGTAACGATATTCCTGGGTGGCTACTGCAGCCTTAATATATCTTCCTGATTCCAAAACTCTTGTGGTTATTTCCAAATGAATACCGAGTCCAACTCTCACTCTTACCTTGCATGCCAAGAAGAGTTACAGGATGCTGGAGCTCACAGTAAATAAAGATTGAGTTTCTGAGACTGAGTCAATGCCAAATCCTTGATGCTGGTAATCAGCCCAGCTGAGTGATGTGAGTGAGTAGTAACAGATGTTCAACCCCAGGAGCAAACAAAAGTTATATGTGTTTTACATCATTCAAGCAAAGTGAAATCGGGGTACTGAAAGTGCATCAAATGTCAAGTAATTCCAGGGTAGTCATGCTTGATATTAATTACCTCCTTTCAACTGCATCACGAGCAGATCTCCTCATTGGCCTCCAAAGAACTGCAGAGTTTTAGGAATGCAGAACTGTCCTTGCAGAAGGCAGAAGACCCTCAGGAAGAGCAGATCCCACCTGCCCCTGCTCAGCCACCACCACCACCTCCCACTCAGCTGTCAGCAGCAGCTCCTAAATCCTCTGCCATGGGTACGGGTAACCCTGGGGAGGCAAGGCAAGCCCTAATGGAGGCCATTCGCTCTGGTGCTGGAGCAGCAAAGTTAAAAAAGGTAAATGTACTTTTATGTTTTATTGTGGATGAAACAACGGAGGCATACTGTGCTTTGAGAGACATTTATAAGCTGTTCTAGCCACACATTTATTTCTTCCATCAGAAGAAGGTACATGCTCTGTTTTCTCTAACTGCATCAAAGATCGGGAGTGTATTTTAAACTTTTGAACGTTATTAAAACATACTATTAAGACTAAAACATGCCTGTGCATGTATGCAACCATATGAATAGTCAATACTTTTTTAAAAGAGAAAATCAAGAGCATGAATGTCATTTCAGAAAGCATTTTCATGCCCTTTTCGTTCTTGTGAATCTGAGATACCTGATGTCCTTTAGACAAGGTGAACCTAAGAAAGATCAGATATGAGACCCTGAAGCAAATCTAGTTAAGTATTCTCTCCTACTTTCAGTAGCGTGTCCTAGACCTTGATTCCCAGCACTTACACCATGGTCGCACGTGCTGGGAACTGTCAGTAAAACTGTGGTGTCATTTTAATGTCTGTCTGAACTTTATTAATTGGATGATGTGTGTTTCACTTCTGTGGTCAGCTATCAATCAGTCAACTCCCAGACAGCTAAATGCTCAGTAGCCCAGGTTCATTTGTATCTTTGATCAAAATTTGTTCTTCCTAACCTTGAGTTGTGCTGCATTTCTTGGTAAAGAGAAGCAGCTCAACTGGCCTTAGTGGAGTCATCCCAGTATTACAGTGCAGTATCCCAGAATAGACTTTGATCCAAGGACTTTAGGGAATGTACAAAAGCAGATGTAGTTTTCCCAGCACATGATGTAACTGATGCCAACCATAAACGTGTAAATAGGCTTTAACCTTGTTTACTTGTCCTCTTTAAAATAATTTTAAAAATATGATAAAATTTTAATGTTAAAAGTAGCCAAAAAAATCTTGCTTCTGATAAACCAGAAATTCCACAGAATCATAGAAATAGCACAAACAAATCACCATTTCAGGGAACTTTACATCAGCATGGAAACAGAAATCTGTACATGCAGTTGTTTTACATGTGAAAATTTACATCTATACTATGCATGCTGTTGTGAGGAGTGGCTGAGGTCACTTGGTTTGTTCAGTTTAGTGAAGCAAAGTGGAATGAGACTGCATCAGGGGAAGCTCAGATTGGACATTAGGAAAAGGTTCTTCACTGAGAGGGTGGTCAGTCACTGGAACAGGCTCCCCAGAGGAGCCGTTTACGGCCAAGCCTGTCAGAGTTCAAGGACTGTCCGGATGACAATCTTAGTCATATGGTTTAGTTTTAGGAAGTCCTGTGAGGAGCAGGGAGTTGAACTTGATGATCCTTATGAATCTCCTCCAATTTGAGATATTCTGTAGTTCTAAGACTATGAATTACGAAGAAACAATACTCCAGGTCAGGCCTTTATTTCCCCACTTCACCAATTTACAGAAAAAAGGGGATTTAGACATTCAAGAATACTTCATGTAGTAGTTTTCTAGATCTTTCAAAATTCCTTGTTCTTCCAACTACATAACTCTTGCAGAAGTCTCTGAAGGGACCCATAGCTCTACTCATTAAAAAAAGTCTTTTTTGTATCCTTGGGGTTTTATTTCAAAACAGTTGGATAACCAGTGCAGACTATGAAAGTAAGCTTGATATACTGATGTATTCTGCTAAATACTGTGCCTGTCTTCTTTCATTTTCAATACAATAATTTTTTGTAGTTTTGACATTGAAATGACAGAAGAGAACATCTCTTATTGTATAGGTCTTTAATGAAAATAAGAGAGTGCAGCATTTTGTCCAAGACAGAGTATGATTTTGTTATTATTGTGCTGTCCTTCATGATACTGGATATGCAAGCTAAGTCTTGTATATGCCAAAGACATCATATCACTGACATCTGAGATCTCATGCCCTTGATCACTGATAAAAGTAAAAATGTTGCCAGATTTCTCAAAGAGTTTCTATCCAGTGCATATTAATATCTCTCCTAGTTTCCTGTGTTAAATGAGAGCCAAATTATGATCCTTCCCTGCAGCTGGACAACTTGTGACACCAAAAGTTGAATTGGTAGTGGAGAATAAATGATAGCTGTGTGTCAGGGTTTTCCGCCTTTACAGCTGAAGAATATGTCTCCAAGGAACACTAAGTTTTTGGTAGACAGTGGCTGGCAGATGGTTTTGTGCCATGGCAGAAACAAGGTTTTTTCCTTTGTTTTGCCTCTTCTGTCAAAGATCTATGATGTCATGATTTGGAGATGTGAGCACAGAGACATTTTACAACTTTGCCTTCTAGATTTTGGTTGCAACTAGACAGCAGAGTAGGTAGTTCAGTTTTGTAATTTGGTCTGTTTCTCTTCCATTGTCTTCTTGAAGCTTGCTGGAACAAGAGCTTCTGATGGTGAAGTCATTTATTTAGCTAATATTGTGGGGAATTGAGAAGAATCTACGTTGCTTAGTTGTGTATGACTCAGTTTGTGCTTATTTATGAGGGGTTATTTGCAATGGAAGTAGATCAAACGGGACTGTCAGGGGAACCAAATATAAAAAACAACCAATTGCCTAGATAAGGAGCATCCCAACAAATATTTGATCTCTATTAATGTCTGTGAAAAGGCAACTTCTCCACTCTACCCCTGGTTACACAGCTGTTTGCTGAAGTCATGAACTTTAAGGTTAAAAGACCCACTGTGCGGGAAGAGAGATGAGAAATTGCTGCAGGCTCATCCTGCCTTGCTGAGAGTCAGGGTCTGCACCACACAGGCTGTAATTGGGTCACCCAAAACAAACCAGAGCAAAAATAGGTACTTGAGGGAAATGCCAAGTAAGACAGCAGGCATACAGGTCTCCTGGCTGTTCATGAGTCCCTTTCTTCGAGTACTGTGCCTGCTTTGGCAAATGAATCATACTTTGTTTTGAAGAAACAGCTTCTGTTTTATTGCACACTGTTGCTGTCCACAGACTCCCGAAGGAAAATTCTTGTGGGTGCCAAGCCCAGTTGGGCTTGCTCAGTAAAATGGTTCATGCCCAGTGCAATGCAGTACAGAGGCCTGCCAGAAAGTGGTTAGACTACAGATCCTACCCAAAGGGAACGGAGATGCAGATGTGTTATTGGAAAGGGATGAACTTACCAAACTGGAAAAGACCGACAACGTGCAGGAACTAACCTTTTCTTGAGTTTTCAAAATGGTCTGTTGAGGAACCTGGCAGGTGTTTAACACATCTAGAGCAGAACAGCAAGTCAGGGCGATGGCATCAAGTAAAGTCACCAACCAGGATTGCCGGCCTAGTGCCTTTGGTGGTTAATTGTCTTCAGGAATGACTGTGTCTCACTAGCAAGGAGCCTGCTTCCCGGCCTTGCAATCTGCCTCCTGTACAAAGAAGAATCAGTTGATCTAGGAAATAAACAGCTGATCTGATACCAAAGTTGGGCTAGTTCTGGTGACAAAACTCAGGTTATAGAGCTGTCTGGTGTTAAAAGTGAAATAGTGTTTTCCTTCAATTGTATCAAGCAACTTTAGTCACATTTTGACATACTTAAGATCTTTATGTTTAGTTTTTAAACTTTTTATTTCTATCTCAGAAAATGCAAAATAACCTAGGTAGATTTCGGAAATTCTATATATCATTGCATGTGTATTTCTGTGTCTGCATAACTTGCCTTGGGATTTACCATTATTATCTGTGGAGAAAAACATAACTACACATGCAAATGACCCATTAGATGTCTAGCTGTAGGTATAGTTGCAGCACAAGCCCGTGCAAGATTGAAAATCTTACCCAACAAAGAGAAGCTATAAAAGTTGCCTTTGCTTATATACCATCTACTCAACTTAGGTAGAGTTGTACCTAGGGATTTGGTAGAAATATTGCAAGGGGATGCGTCTGCAAAAGATGGAGAAGGCAAGTTGTATATCTGAAGAACAGGTTTTTGTTCACGGTAAAGTGATTTCTTTAGACCACTTTTTAGTGGTATGTGCAAGAGAGATTCTACAGATTTCACATGGTTTTTCCCATAAAGATTGGAGCTGTGTCTAAAGCAGCCTTTTCTGTTTACTTGCTGCGATTTAAAAAATTAATTTGGCTCCATCACAGTATCCACAAGCATTCATGCCAGTGTTCAGCATCGGCTTTTGGTCACATGAGCTCTGGATACGTGCAGTGTATCATTCTGTTGGCAGTCAAAGGAGCCAGGTAGGGTAATTACTGCACCCATTACAAAGAGTCGCCGGTATACACTGGGATAATTTGAAGTCAATTGCCAACAACTAATGCACCAATCTGAATTATGGCACATTGAGTGTCTTCTACAAAGCATGGGCTAGTTCCATACCTTTATGTCAAGCAGTGGACTATTCTTATATAATCAGAGATATATAATTGTGAATGAAGAAGTACTATTTCTTGTCATCAGTGTCTGTGGGTGCAATGGCAGAGATTACAGACTCAAAGCCACAGGTGACGTTGGCATTGGTATGCTAGAAATGGAGCATGAGGTCCCACTAAAAGGTTGACTGAGCTTGATATACAGGTAGTCAAATAAGCCTATAAAATGATTCTAGTTCCCATGCACAGTGAAAAGGAGTCATTTGCATGCTGTTACTCTATTTGAATTGAAAGATAAAATTTAATTTGAACTCTTCACCTTACTAATAATTTATACTATGACCTATTTTTTTCCCCAAGAATAGGACTTCTGCCATGGATACTAAGGCCAAAGTGGAAGGTTTAGACTTGATCAAATACATTATTCCTATTTAGCTTTTGTGGGTGATCTTAATGTATATCTCTTTGATAGAATCAAAGCTCAGTAACTTTGATTTTGGAAGAGCACCCTAGCATACATATTTAAAATTAAGCATATGCGTAGATGACCTGAGGACTAGGAAGGAAGTTAAGCATTTGTTTAAGTATTTTCCCGAATCAAAGCCTTTGTGAGTTTCCTTCATTCAGTCAGGAAGCAAAGTACTCATCAATTGATTTTTATGACCAGTGACAGCTAACCAATACTGAACAGATTTTGACTGTAGGTATTGTGCACTTGCAGTGTGGATTTCTGTTCATTCCACAAAATGTTAAGTTCACAGAAAAATACTGACCTATGTTCCAGTAATCATGGAATTGCAACCATAATACCTAAGGATGTGTGTGAGGTGTGAGTTTTTTAGGGAAGGATAACACCTTTCATTAGACCAACTGATACAGCTAGAAAAAAGCAGATAAGCTTTAAGTAGTCTCAAGGAGCTGATGAAGAGACCAAGCTTGAAAACAGCCCCACAGGAGAATGCTTGGTTAACAATGTCAACAGTTGGACGTTTAAAAATACCTTGAATTACCATGTGCTTTTCTTTGTTATAGGTCCCTCTGCTCGTTTGAATCATGTATAAAGAACAGGTAATTGGAAAATCTAACCCCATATGCACCCATAATCGTCATTCAAGGTCTGAAGTGGCAAAAAACATCAAGAAGTTTAGTTTATTCTCTTGTCTACAAGCCAAAATAAGTTGTAGTTAATTTTCTGTGTGTTCCTGCATAATGGTTCTAAGGGGAAAATATGTTGCTCTGCTGTAAAGCTTCTGTGCCAAGGAATTGTGTTTTACCTCTGAATATTTAAGATTGCCAATAAACTATTCTTGTTGGCAGGTTAATAAGAATATAAACACTGTGCAGTCCTGTGTTAATACTTAATTGTGTTTATGGGCAAAATTAAAAGACTTTGCTAGCTATGTGAAAAGTAATACTCATTTCAAGCTGTTAAAAATATGTAACTATTTCAAACTATTTACTTGCTTCCTATTTGATTTGGAAGAGGGTTGTAAGTGATTAGGGTGAAAATCAGAATATAAGATCTATAAAAAAACAATCACAAGAGGAAAGTTATGGCACATTTTGAAGGATCTAAATTGTCATATGCTGAAGTCATTGGTTTTTAAAATTATGTGAACTTTTTATCTTTGGTGAAGCTCAGAGAAAGCAGGCGATCAATAATGAATGTGAGACAGTGTCGACTGAAAAGTTACTTACGGGATGTGACGTATAGAATGCCAATATGCAGAGATATACTGAACCCTAGTAACATTCATGGCACTTTAAAAATACTGAGACACCTTAAAGGATCTCTATTTGCAACAGACTGTGAAGGTTATAAATAAGATTCAGAGTACTGCGTAGAGGTCCAAGATTTAGAATTCATTCCTGCACTGGAAAATGAAGTGAAGCTGGTTTATATCAGTAACCAGGACTTTGTTGTCTCTTGTTCAGGTCATGCATAAGTTGGCCCTTTGTATGGCTATTGTATGTTGTCTCACGAGTATTTATAGGAGCATCTTTTCCAAATGTTAACTACTTTGGTAGTCGTTATTGTACATATTTTGAAAATATTTCATTAAACTGATTAACTTAAAAAGGACAAATGAAAATGCTTTTTCACATTTCCTATATTGAATTAAACTTAAGAAGAGGAAGTTTGTACATTTACATTTTTATAATCACTGACCGGAGTGGTGTCAGATTCTTTTTTTCTTTTTCTTTTTTTTTTTTTTTTTTTTTTGAGCTTAAATTTCAAATGTATAGCTATGTAATGTTGAAAGCACGAGAATATTTAGCCATCTGCATTTAATGTGATTATATATTATATATTGTAAAATATTGATGTCTGTTAGTGCCACAAATAAAAACAAAATCAAAACCTTACATGGCTTGAAAGACTCCCTTTTGCCAAATGTTTTGCATTTACAGAAAGAAATTAGATGAAGAGATGGACTTAAGCAAACCAGTACGCTCTTGGTATCTCAAGTCTAATATAAAATGTCTCAAACCAGGAAAGGGCTCACAACTAATAATTTTGGAACACAGCAGAAATCACCAACTAGAATCAAGATGTCAGTGTTATATACATTTTGATAATAATGCAGTACTGATAATGATCCATTTCCTTATTAGGGAAGCTAATACGTTGCAGAATCAAGATGCTCTGTCACACCCTAGGATAAATAAGAACACCTTTGTTGACTGATTAGCCTTCCTTTGCCTTAAAAGTCTTTTTAGTATGCTTTAGATCAGAAATATTAAGATGTTAAAAATGCTATCACAGGAAAGGATTCAGTCCCTCCTAAGCTTGAATGCTGTAGGTAGTCCCACCAGCAGCAAATACCATTTCCTTGGTTAGGTGCTGTAAGACAGAACTGAATGGACACAGGTCTCTTCCCTGTTCTTAGTGTTGCCTGAAGGCTGGGTCTGTAGCCCCTCGTTACTAATGCCTCTCTAGTGTAATAAGTTGTATTGGTACGTACTTTGCAGTGGAAGGGATCCAGAACTGGATACCAGATAGTAAGATCCTCCAGGCTTTGCGATGCAAAGGTTCTGGGTTTAGGTGCTGGCACTGCATAGAACTAAAGTTTATAAAAGAGTTATTAATGGATAAACTGCTGAGTATCAAATTCCCATGGTTAAAAACTATAAGATTAAGAACAGCTGCAAGATGAGACATCACCTTCATTAAGACAGCAAAAAATTTACAAAAAGTCCTGCTAGCTCAGTCACAGCTCAAGCTAAAAATAGAGAGGGAGTTCAGCTGTCTACAGTAAGAAGCTAGACTGGCTCTGCGTTCCCTTCTTTTGTTGATGGGAGATGTGTATGCTGTTACACTCATCCAGGTGCTGTTGAATTCCTGCTAGCAGCTTAATTTAACCTTCAATGAATGGAACTTTTAATAGAAACCTATTTTTAATAGGTATGACCTTCCATATAATAACTTTCTATTAATGCTTTTAGCAGACTTCATTCAGCTACGAAGAGAAGGACTTGGGAGTGGTG
>NW_010297309.1:0-6849 GCF_000700745.2 Antrostomus carolinensis | reverse complement strand
AGGCCAACGGTATCCTGGGTTATATTAGGAAAAGTGTTGCCAGAAGGTCAAGAGAGTTTCTTCTTCCCCTCTACTCAGCCCTGGTGAGGCCCCAACTGGAGTATTGTGTCCAGTTCTGGGCTTCCCAGTACAGGAACGACATGGAACTCCTGGATCGTGTCCAGTGAAGGGCGACTCAGATGATTAAAGGACTGGAGCATCTTTCATATGAGGAAAGGCTGAGGGAGCTGGGCCTGTTCAGCCTGGAGAAAAGACAACTCAGAGGGGATCTGATTACTGTTTATAAATATCTAAAGGGAGAGTGTCTAGAGGATGGGGCCAGACTCTTCTCATTGGCACCCAACAATAGGACGAGAGGCAACAGGCATAAACTGCAGCATAGGAAGTCCCACCTGAACATAAGGAAGAACTACTTTACTGTGAGGGTGACTGACCACTGGAACAGGGTGCCCAGAGAGGTTGTGGAATCGCCCTCCCTGGAGATATTCAAAAAAGTGTCTGGACAAAATCCCGGTTCATGTGCTCTAGGAGTCCCTGCTTGAGCAGGGTGGTTGGACTAGATGACCTTCAGAGGTCCCTTCCAACCTCAACCATTCTGTGTGATTCTGTGTGTGATCTTTAACTGAATGCGACTAATGAGAACCGTGTTAGGGAGAAAGGTATGGATGATTCAGAGGCTTTCCACTTGAATAGACAACTAAAAGGGTTAAGGAGTCCACTTCTCTGTAGAAGCACAATTTGCTCTAGACGATTTCAGAGGCATTTTGTGTATTGACTTTGGATTTCTGTTTTAAAATCACATGGCATATAGAGAGATCAAAGTAGTTTCTTTTATTGTCTGTTACTTCTTTTATTTCAAAGAAATTACGCGACTGCTTTATGCTTGCTATTGTACATTATGACTGTCCTGCAGACCATGAATGTTTCTTCAGCTGGGTTGTTCACCTGATGTGCCATGAAGTTACTTGTGGAAGATCTCTAAGAATGGTCTCTGTGTGTACAAAAGGCACATTTTGAACTTACCCTCTGGTGCTGTGACCTGTGACAAAGGAAAAGAACAACTCATCTTAAACCACCCTTCAAAATTTAGCAGCAAGTTTGAATACCTTTCTGGTAACATCTGACTGGGGTCTAAATATCACGATGTTTGAATTTAAAAAGCAACAGAAGCCTTGTCTGTCTTCTCTGCTCAGCCTCTTTCCCCAACAGACCTTTCTTCAGTTCTGTAATTCTTCTCCATACAGATGCTCTCAATATTGCTTTTCAAATTAATTTGTGTTCCACAATATGCTCACTGAAGGTTTTGTTCCACTGATGTGCTGTGTGGACTGTGAATAGTCTGAATTCCCTGAGCTAGATCGCTCTAGGGTGAAATACTGTGCTCTATGAAACACTATGTCTGGGTCTTTTACAATGCAGCCTACATGTGGCACTGGGCAGTTACATACAAGTTTATGCACAGTAATCTGTTTCAATATGATTAAATTTGGCAACTAACATTTGAAGGATGTGCTCTAGTTCCTTGGTGGAAGTTGCTTCCTCATTCCTCAGCAAGAGCCTTGGATTCTGGTGGGAAGACAGACTAGTGATACTGGTAGTCCAGCCAGCAACGGGAGAGAGAAAAGCTGCAATAAGTATAATATGGGCGCACCATAGCAAGCATACGCTGATCTTACAGAATTTTTTGAGTTCACAGAAGGGCGACTCTCAGAGTGATCTGGCCTGTCAGTACTCATTACAGCAGAGAAATAAGGAAATTATCTTAAAATTCCTTAGAGACATTCTGCAAGATTGAATTTCTCAGTTTTTTTATTTTCACGAGCTAGGCCACATTATTTCCTGCCCTAACCAAATCAAACTTACTATTCAAGTTCCAGTTAACACCTTTTATCATCATTTTTGCTTCAGTCATTTCAATATGCTCCTTCTTATTCTGCAAGGTTTCACATGCTATGATGAATAAATCTTCTGTTCTGGAGATTTTAGGGTAAAATCCTTTCATTCAGGCATTTTTCTTTTTTTTTTTTTTTGAAAGAATGGACTTATTCCAGGCAAAAGTGCATGTCTGACATTGAGCTCCATCCATCACTTTACTTGGTAAATACAGAACAGGCAGCGTGGGGCGTGTCACAAAATTACACAAGATATATTTCAAGGAGTTCAGCAAGTCTGTCCCAAGTACAGCAGTGAAGCTGTACGATTACCTTCACAGGTGAAGCTGATAAGGTAAGCATTTCTTTTGATTATGATTTAAGTTCTAATCTGCAATTTTTTTTTAAATTATCTGTTACAAAACTTACAAAAAGATTGATGTAACCTCATGTTCATGACCTTCAATATCAGTTGAAGGAACAAATGACTAAAGGATGCCTTCTGCAGAAACCTCATCTCACCTTCACATGTGTTCTGCATAATTTTACTGTTTCACATTCTGCCGTGCATAAAGTCATAGTATTTGTTTCTATGAACTAAAGCTTTATCTACTAACTCTTCCACATTGAAAAGCTGGCAATATGTTACAACAGCCTTTCTTCCTTCTTCTTCTATCCCTTTAATTTTTCATTTAGAATTAAAAATCAAAATTGAATTTGTTTAAATTCAAGAGGACGCAACTAAACCTCAGTTGCGTGGTTTATGGGAGATAGTATCTGAATTAAATTAAGGAATGCAGCATGATCAGGTGACCCCAGCATACTGCAGCTCTATGTTATCTTTAATAGTTACATATTCTAAGATTTTTTTTTTTTTTAAAAGCATTTGCTTTATTAATATGTTTCTGCACCAAGACCATAAATGGAGCTTAGGTCCTAAAATACAATAGTTAGCAGAATTAATAAATAATCAAAAATTCTACCTTATATCACCTATATAAGTGGTCAGTTTGGAGAGAGATTGAGCATCCATTCTAGCAGGGAAACAGCAAGATGCACTGCTGTTCAAATTATCCCACATTAAGAGATGACTATCACACGCATGTACTGATTCCATAGGGACTGTGATGCATACAGCAGAGTATCTTGGATTTTGTTCTTCAGCAGCCACAGAGGCAAACTAATTAAAGTTTGCACTGCTTGAAGATTCCCAAGATCTCTGTGGATGCAAACAGGGAAATTCCACCCCAGCAAGGTTCCCTCTGCTTGTGTCAACATGTTGGAAATTATATACAAACACTATAATGCTGCATTAGTCTTTACTGTACTGTATTTTCGACTCTGTGTCATCTTCTTTACTACAAAATCTTTCCCTTCAGTGTTAGATGAAATGCTAGGTGCTGAAACCACAGGGAAAATTTTACAAGAATGTCAGAAAAAGGACAGTAAAAATATTTAAATACTGAAGATGTAAAGATCTCCACAAATTAAACACAAGGCTAAACAAGCACTGTCTTATTAAATTGGATTATTTTATGGAAAAGGCAATAATAAAAATTAAATAACACTTTTTTAAAACAGAGTGATATATAATTGAGTCAACAATGAATGGAACATGTACTAGTTATACATATTCATAATAAACTGTATGAATTTGGTAAATAAATTGCAGTCTCCATTGCTGAGCCTTCATTATCCTATTTCAAAAAAAATGAAGGTAATGCTGCTAACATTAGAGACTTCTGATAAAGTGGGTGGTGTAAGAACCAAGCTTCTGTTTATACCAGGCTGAAATTCGAGTAAACCTAGAAAAAATTATGCTGTTGCTTCAAACTTGCACATTGTATACGGGGATTAACTGCAGTCTGGATCATAGAGGGTTGATCTGTTAAGTGACCTTAAAAGTGATGTTAAAAATTACAGAGAAGAACCTGGTTTGGAGTCTCAAAATAATGAAGATTATGAGAACAAATCTATGTGTATTTTTTTTCCTTAAGAGACGAGAAAAGACTGTTAGAGAGCTTCTTTAAAGGTAACTTTGCAACAGTTATGGTATACATGTACAGAGAAGGAGACCTCAGGTTTCAAACAAAAGAATCACTAGCCTATGCATAACTGGTGGCTACCCAGCATTTTGATTGCTCATGAATCCAAAAGCATGTCTGCCTTTTAAGTCCACACCACTGGATTCTGTTTGCTGAAAAAACCCCTGTGCACTGAGTTCAGGGGTTCAAGTGCATTGACTTTCTTGTGTTACAATTAATATTTCATCATAATAAATCAGACCCTTTCTGTTTGCTTTAGACAACACTGACTTCACAATGGGCTCCATCAGTGCAGCAAATGCAGAATTTTGTTTTGATGTATACAAAGAGCTGAAAGTCCACCATGCCAATGACAACATCTTTTATTCCCCTTTGAGCATCATTTCAGCCCTGGCCATGGTCTATCTGGGAGCAAGAGGTAATACTCAATTTCAGATGCAGAAGGTAAGTTACATACATGGGCGTAAAGTGACTTCTGCTTGTGCTTGTTGTTCCTTCTAAGTAATGTCACCGAAATATATTACCCACTGATGAGATGAGGTTCTCACCTGTTTTAATGCACCAGAAATAAGCCAAAGTCACAAAATGGAGAACTAGATTGAGAGTTATTTAGAGAAAATAAATAAATAAATAAAAATAAGTATATTTTCACCATAAGGGGCAGTTAACTTTGACTTAGAAGGGAAAAATATCTCAAGGGCAATAACAAAATGGATTAACAGTCAGTAAATTTAATTACATTATTTTTTTCCTAAATTCTGTCATGTTCCAAATAATGTGATCAGTTTTTTTAATATATAAAAAAGATAAATCCCAGGAAGGGAGTAAGAGAGAATATTATTAGCAGTACAGAATATGTAACTCTGTTAATTTCTAGACATTCACTAGAAGAAGTATCATCTAAGCAAAGAGTGGTATTTACAGTTTCTCAGAAGGCCACAGAGGGCATAAACCAGTTGCAAGCTCACTTGTAAATTTTTAGTTCATCTATGTTCTCAGTTAGCACTTTTTTTTTTTTTTTTTTTTTTTTTCTGAGCCAACAGCTTTACCTCAAGCATCACCTGGAAATCTCAAATTCTCATTATTTTTGGTCATGCTTGTCATTTCTTCCACTGGCATTTTTTCTTGCAGGTTCTTCACTTTGATAACATTACAGGAGTTGGAGACACCATTGACTCAGAGGTAGAGAAATAACTTGATCTTCCTTTCTGTCTTATTTTCTCCTCAGAACAAAACTAGAACGGTTCTGTCTCTCCTCCTGGCAGTTTCAGATCCTGTCAAAAACTATGGTAACACTCCCAAACCGAGACAATCTGTGGAGGGAGGGAAGGAGGGTGTAACTGAGAGACTCTAAAGCAGGGCAGGAAGATGCTGGGCAGAGAAGAGCCCAGAAGTCTCAGTGACAGGAACACAACTGCACTCTTAAAAAAACCACATTTCAGGGGACTTATCTTGAGAAGGATGAACTTGTCAGCTCAATGCATCGTCACCACAGCACCTGCTGTCTCAAAGGTGACAGCCCTATGGCTGTGGGGCAGGACTCCACTGCAGCATGACTCTTAATTGATAGGGACAATCCTTTAGGGGCTTATTTCCTAGATAAAAATAAGCTAACATGATGTATCTTCTTATTTTCGTATCATCACCTCAGTGTGGCACTTCTGAATACATCCACAAATCATTCAAGGATCTTCTCTCAGACATCACTGTGCCAAATGCTACATACTCACTCAAGATGGCTAACAGAGTCTATATTGAAGAAACATACCCTGTTCTTCCGGTGAGTTGTACTGTGACTGTGACCTGACTTCAGTGAGATTCCCCATAAAGGACCCTGTGACTCTACCCTACAGAAGCACCACCAATGACATCCCACTATCTCTTGATGAAGAAGTGGTTGTGAGCCATGAGGGGAACTGGTTCAGAACAAGTTTGACCCTTTCTGTGGCTGTTAGGTAGAGGCCAGGCAAAAGTATAATGGCATAAAATATACTCATGTTGCAACAGTCATAGGGAGTCATCAAGATTGCTGTTCATCTGCTAGAAAAGGGCTTTTAATGAAAAATATAACTCTGAAGGGAAATTAACTACATTTTATGACTTGGAAGCATGAAGATTAAAATTGTCAAATTTGGATTTTTTCAAAGCCAAATATAAAATCTTCCCAGTAAAAGGAAGCTTTGGTTTTGAAATCTAAGAATGTGAGAACACCATATTCAAAATAAAAAGTGGGCACAAAGAGAAGAAAACAAACATTGTCTGTCCTTAAAAATGTTTGTTAAACTGGAAGTGTTTTGGTAAAACGAATATAGTATTTCAAAATTCTAACTTAGAATCCTATCTGAAAAAAAAGTGCCAGATCTAAATACGTGAAGTAGTCTCTCTTGTCCAGCTTTAAGATTCAGTTACAGGAAGACAGCTGTGACTGACATGTTCAAACACAGGGGTCAAGTTTACTGTTCTTTTAACCATTCTGCTTCATTTCACCATCTTGCATTTCAAATTCATACATTTTCAAGTTCTCATCAGTCTGACAACTGCAATCCTTCTGCTTACAGCAATACTTAAAGTGTGCAAGGAAATTCTACAAAGCAGGGCTGGAAGAAGTTAATTTCAAAACAGCTACAGAGGAAGCAAGACAGCTCATTAATTCCTGGGTGGAGAAAGAGACAAATGGTAAGGACTAAAAAATGAGGAGCAGGTATTTTCCCCTACCTACCACAATCTATACCCTTGTCTTGCTCTCCTCATAATGTCTAGAATAAGTGGGTCAAGCAAGAGCAGGTTGCTTATTGCTGTGAAAACAAACACAAAGCGGCAGCCCCCAGCCCCATGCCCGTCATTGCAGGCATTTGTGCACACCACAGGAGGTGCATCTTACCATGCTGTGCTCTGCTTCTTTCTTAAAGGACAGATCCAAGATTTCCTTGTGT
>NW_010297308.1:0-22532 GCF_000700745.2 Antrostomus carolinensis | reverse complement strand
GGTGGGGGTGCGGGTGCGGGTGCAGCCTCCGCTGGGGCTGCGCGGGGGGTGCAGTCCGGGGCGCCCGGCTGCCGTGCGGGCCCTGCGCGTAGGTGCTTCCCGTGGAAAATCGGTCTCCGTCAGACAGAACGGGACCTCTCTGCCCAGAGGAGCGGGAGGAAATGTCCGGTACCGGCAGGGAAGGGCAGTCCCGGAGTTCGCTCGACCTCTGGTGCCAGAGCAAAGCCCGCTTCCTTTTTCTTTCTGTTCTAAATTTTAGCAACTTACAACTATACCAGAAGATTCCATGAAGAAAGATCTTGTGAAAAGATGCTTCGCTGCGCAGCGTGTGTTTGTTTTACAGGAGAAAGGGTGAAAATAGAGGTCTAAGAGAAATATCAGTCTTATTGCCTAGTTGGTACTGAAATGTGGAGTTTTAAAGTAACAAAGGCTGTTTGGTATAAGATTATGTTGTATCTAAAAATCAGTTTTGTAGGTTCTTCAAGATACCAGTTTTTTAATATTAAATAGCAGTTAAATATGTAGACTACTAATAGTTCATACATACTTACTTTCATGAAGCTAGGTGTATTGTTTAGATGGGGAAATGTTGTCAGTGGGAGAACTAGTTAGTGATGCCGACGTTCAAATTGTTAGATAGGGTTTTTTTTCCTGCAGTTTGTGACTTGGCCAGGATAACAGTTTCTGATGGTCGCTTGTACTGATTTAGCTTTTGAGATCTTGTATTTAGGTGATGTAGAAAGAGGGAAATGGTTTTACTTTTGAAGGTGCAGCCTAGTTTGTGCTTACCTGGTGCTTTAGCAAAAGCAACCCTTTTTTGTCAACTCAGCTGTCTCTGGAGTTGTGTGACTGGGAACTGATCTGGCTGCAAACTAACCATCAAAAAACTTTTTTTTTTCCATTTTTCTGTTTATAATAGTAACCATAGTGAGTGTTGCACCAAAGAATCTTTTTTGTCTAGCTGTAAAAGCTGCCAGGAAGCAGGTGCATAAGAAAAAGGCAAGTGTACATGATGCTGCTAGGGAATGTTCTCACAGCTTCTTTCTCTTTCAGCTTAAAGGGCTTGACTAAGACAGGTGTGGGGTTTTTGATGTATTTTGTAACTCTAAGTGATGTATGTTCCATGTACTTTTTGTTGAACTCCTGTAAACTCTAAGCATCCATTACATTCTGATAGCTTCTTCAGGTCTGCTACCTGGTTTGAATGATCTCCTTGCTTTTTTGAACTTGGCTGCTGTTAACTTGGTTTGCCAGTTAGTGTTTGCATTAGAAGATAAAGTGGACAACCAATTCCTGTTCAGTTTATGACACTTACTTTGTAGGCTTGCCTCCAAGTTGTTTCCTTCCTGCAGTGAAAGACATAGCATGCTTGTTCCTGAGTGAGAAATTATGTTCTTTTGTCATCCTTGTTGTCATTCTGTGAACCTTCTCTAGTTCTAGTAGCTACTTCTCTTTTAGATGAGAGAACAGAAACTGCACACAGTATTCAAGATGTAGGTGAATTCTAATTTATGTACAGGCATGATTTACCCTCTTTTCTCTTCCTTTCCTAATAATTCATCATGCTCAGTTCCTGATGTTTCTGCACAAATACTTGTGCTAGTTCAGAAAAGGAGATAGTATGGGAGAAGGGTAAAATTGCTGCATTTCATGTAGTGATGGGTTAAAACTTTTTGATCTGTAACATGAAATAGTGCTTATTGCATGTTGGAAGAGAGCAGGCTTGCTTCTCCCAGTCTGCAAGTGCAGGTTGCTTTGAATGTTAGGAAATTAAGGCCTGAACTTGCAGAAGAGAGCAGGATATTTAGTGATAAACTTAGTGTGCTTTCTCTGCAGTGGTGTCTGTCAAGATACTGTTATCTTGTGGGGTCAGAGTTGGATTCCTAATAGAACTTTAATTTTTTACTTCTGTGGAGAGGATTGAAGTGAAAGATACTGGGATGCTTTGTTGTTGTTAGTTTTGCTTGAACCCTTTCAGGTAAACAGAAGTGTCATGAAGTTGTGAAATTAATACATATAGGATACAACATTGATTGAAATTTTCCAAACCATTAGTATTTTCTCTATAGCAGATTGTAGAGCCATATTGTTTAAAAGACACTCTTAATTCATATGACTGGTGATTGTACAAGGAAGAGAATAAACTTACAAAGGAAAAAAAAAAAAAAAAAAGTAGATTTTACAGTCTCTTGTTTGTGGCTTTGACAAGTTCATGATAGTATTCTGAAATATGTTTTGTTTTGCTGTTAACAGTGTTACTGTCATTCGTACCCAATTGAAATGTTAAATATCATTCAATTCCACAAGCTGGAGATTGAGCTGTTGTGAATTACTTCATTTTTAAGAAATACAATTGAATAAATTCAAGCCATTAACTAGCCGTAGTAACCTGGTTAGTTTTGCAATTTAGAAGACTCACTCAGCTGCACTGCTTCACTGTGACTGATGAAACTGTGGAAAGCAGAGGCCAGTTCTTGAATAGATACGTTGCCATTCTTGTGCTCTTATTTTCCTCTGCAGATTAATGAGGTGAACATTCTTGACTCTTGGGACTTTCTGTGGTGAAAAGTAAATGTATCATCGTACCAGGGTTTATAGTCTCGTTTCTCTGTTTTTTTTCTTTCATGTGCAGGATGGTGTTGAAGGTTCAGTTTCTGTTACAAAACAGAGAACAGGATCCATTGGAGATCGCCCAGCAAGACCTACTCTTTTAGAGCAAGTATTGAATAAAAAGAGGCTGGTAAGTTTTGTTTTCTTACAAGTTTTGACCTCAAAAAAAAAAAAAAAGGCAGTGTAACAATGTTTAACTGTCACCCTTGTGAAAGATGAAAACAGTTTAATGATCATACGCTACATGGGCATATTCTGAAACTTGAAATGGGCTGCAGAGCAGATGTGTGTCTTGGCCTCTGTGTGAAGAGTACTAAGGTGATGAAATTTAATGATCACTGCCATGTTAACTGAAGTTGAGTATTTTGGTAGTACTAAATAGACTTGGTTATTTCTTTAGGGTAAATAGTGCTTATAGTATAACTGAGATTTTTTTAACTTGTTAAACCAACTTTTCTGTACAGCATCAGATAGAATGGTGCATGGGCTTTAGGTCTGATGTAAGCTTTAATTACTGCACTGTGTTTTAAAGGTTGTAGACTTACCATATCACACTTAAAATTGTGTATCTATTTGTTGATAAACTGCATAAGCAGACAGTATGACTTGTAATGTTTGTAGACTGCATGAATGGCATGTGTTGTAAGTTTTGAAATGCTTTCGTTGCTCCTGTAAGTATTTTTAAAGAATTAAACTCCATGAAGAGAAACGATTCAGTACTTACTGTTCCTTCAGCTTCTCCATTACAACTTTCAATGTTACTGGTTTTCAGAGTCTCCTTTCTCCAAAAGCTAATAGGACTGTTTGCCTGTCCTCTCTGTTAGCTATGCAGAGAGATTTAACAGTCCTCATTAAAGTGCTGTGGTCCTTGGTCAGAAATTTGGAAAGTCTTTAAAGAAGTGTCATATCAGTCTTGAGTATACAACTGTATAGATTTATTTTCTTTAATTCTTTCTCCATAATAGCACCTATTTAGTTATTATTTCTAAAACTCAGGACAGTGTATATAGCTCTTCAGTTTTTAATGAACTCTGGAGTTTATTTTTCACATTAGCTGCTGTTCTTCATGCCCCGCTTATGAATTGTCGTCCCCTTTCCTGGCTGTTTCTATTCATTGGATTTTAGTTAAATTTGAAAGATACCTTATTAATGAAACAATATTTTTTCTAGAAATGCAGCAAACGGAAGCTCTTACAATAAATATATGTTGGGAGCGTTTGCACAGTTATGTATGTCAAGGGTCTTCGAGAATTGAGGTTTCCTTGCAGTATTCCGGGGGAGTGAGATTCATAATTCTTCTAGACCTGATTTTTTGCTTCTCTCTCTCTGCTCTCACCCAGTTTCTGACATTCAGCATTGCTTCTTCTAGAATATTTTCTTTGTTTTGTGCATATCTACAACGCAAGGCCTGAGGGATATGTGGTCACTCAGAAAGATCTCGTGGCCGTTGCATCTAAGGCTGTTCCATACCTTACGTTCTTGCACGTGAAAGTTAATGCACGTCACTGGTAGCTGCCTGCAGGTTTATCAGTTAGAAGTGCCAAGTGCTTTGTGCTTGCTCAGAAGTTTCTTGCATGTGGTTAATCTCTGTGAGGAGGAGAAGAAGCTTTTCTGGTGGCCCGTGTGTACCTGGATGGCAACCTGCACTGGATTAAAATGTAGAAAGCTGAGGTGAGGGGCTGAGAAGCAGCAGGTTGTGGATGGAAAGCCTGGAGACTGTAATGTCATAAAACAGCAGCACATAAAGAACTACTTAGGCAGAACTGTCCTGTGCAGTGAAGTGACTTGGTGAAGCTCGTGTGTGGTAAGGAAAAGGTGGCTGCACGTCTGTTCACTGAGCCCATTTGTTATTAGTAACAGTTTTCAGTGGCCAGTTCACTTATCTTACCTGCTCAGTGCTGCTGTAGGTGTGTTATATGCAGAGTGGTCGTTATCAGTTATAATCTCTGCAGATTTGCCCCTAATAGCATAAAGTTCTAGACCCTGCCCTGGAAGCTGCTGGTCCTTGTGAATGTAAATCTGGATTACAGAGTTGCAGTACCTTTTTGGTTGCACCAGTGATTATGCATAATGAGCAAGCAGTCTAGGGAATTAATTAATCTGAAAAATAACCTTTTCCTGTGTTCATATTTGGAAGGATCCATTCCCAGCCTGATTTGCCATTTGACCTTACAAACAGTTGTACTGTCACCATGCAGGAGTGAGAATGAACAACCAGAGCTGGATCACAGGCTGCAACTGTTCAGGCCAGGAGCCAGATGCACATAGTTTTAGATACTTCAGTCTTTTGACTGAAGGCAGAGGGGTTTTTTAACTTATTCCTTGCGGCTGGACTGCTGTTTTGAAATGTTGGGAATTTATTCAACATGCAGTGAACATAGAATCATAGAGTATCTCAAATTGGAAGGAACCCATAAGGATCATCAAGCCCAGCTCTCTGTACCTCACAGGACTACTTAAAACTAAACCATATGACTGAAAGCATCATCTGGATGCTTGAACTCTGACAGGCACTTGAGCTTTGCTGTAGAATTATAGTATTTTCTTTATTTATTATAGTATTTTTGAGCTGTCTGCAGAGGAAAATGCAGAAATTGGCTGAAAACTGAAGCACAATTGGAAAGTGTTTGTTTTCAATATGTCAGTAGATTACTCCTGTTTGTTATCTTTGTTTTTTGCAATATTGTATATTCTTTACATTCAGAATCTGCTTTCAGGATGTGTATTAATGCTGCTGCTGGTTACCTGCTGATATTCTGAAACAGTTTCTAGATGGTTTCTGTGAGCGTATTTTGTAATTCTTCAGCATTTAATTCAACACTCACTTATGTTGGTGTTTTGTAATTTTCTTTGCAGTAGTTTGTATGGGACTGTGTTTTGGGTTTATGATGAAAACAGCGTTGATAACACAGTGATGTTTTAGTTGTTGCTGAATGGTGCTTCATCCCACTGCTGTGTGATGCTCAGTTGCCTACTGGGGTTAAACCACAACAATGGGTGATGCACAAATTGATTAAATGGAAAAATACTAGAATATAAATATAATCACTGTGGTTCTTATTTAATATATATGAGTTCCTTAAAGTAAAGTCCACTTTCTCTTTCTTGCAGTCCCTACTCAGAAGTCCAGAAGTAGTGCAGTTTCTACAGAAACAGCAGCAACTGTTAAGTCAGCAGGCTTTGGAACAAAGGCAGCAACAGTTTCAAGGAGCACCTGGGTAATCAGAAAAGATCGATGACCTGCTGATGAGTCTGGTGCTGAAGGAGGAATGGGATGTGTGTTTTATATAAATACAATGAATCTCAGTGTTTAAAGGAAAACTAAAAGTTGCTGCTGTTACGTATTTCACTTGTTTCTTGTTTGCACTTTTGAGGTTTTGAGCTGCTTGGGTGTCTGCAAAGTTGTGAGCAACTCTGGAGGAGTCTTTTTTGATTCTTTTTAAAACTTCATTTTAATTTTTAATTTTTTAGTAGAAATTTTTTTATATTGGTAATGTTTAGCTGTACACCCTTTTCCTACCAAAGTCTTCCACTAAATTAACATTTTTCTATATAAGAATATACTGTTAAACAAGTCACTCTTTGATGACAATCATTGAAGGAAGTCAGTTACTTTCTATGGAAGTTGTGAGATAAAGTCCTGAATTTCAGCCAGTCCAGTGGCATGACCTGACAGCAATTGCTCAGGGATATGAGAAACTTCTCTCCAGTAGAATCTTGCACTAAAGGCAAAGACAGCATGCCATTAAGAAGTCGTTCCAGTGGCTTGGAAAAATTCAATCATCCTCCTATATATTCATTATCTGCAAGTTGAGTAGGTTTGAAACCAGCCTTCCAGTACCTGAAGGGGCCTACAAGAAAGCTGGGAGGGACTTTTTACAAGGGCAGGTAGCGATAGAACAAGGGGTAATGGATTTAAACTGGAAGAGGGCAGGTTTAGAATAGATATTATTATCTTATATTAGATATGAGGAAGAAATTCTTTGCTGTGAGGGTGGTCAGACACTGGAACAGGTTGCCCAGAGAAGTTGTGGATGCCCCCTCCCTGGAAGTATTGAAGGCCAGGTTGGATGAGGCTTTGAGCAACCTGGTCTAGTGAGGGTGTCTCCCTGCTGATGGCAGGGGGGGTAGATCTGCATGATCTTTAAGGTCCCTTCCAACCCAAACCATTCAATGATTCTGTGATTCTATGAAATGCTTCATTGTCAGTGCAAAGCATGTAAAAGAACTTGTGTTTAAAAGTTCCAAAAGAGACAAATGGCAGAATGCTTTAGAGAAGAATTAGGTGGAACGTATGCAACTGAGAGTTGGACCTTGTTTGTGGAGTTATTTGTAAGGACCAACCTTGTATACATGGAATAGAACTTAATTACAGATGAGAATATCACTAATTTTTAAATGAGTAAATTAAATTTTAAAGCTTTTAACTCGTAATAGCAAATATATCCAAAAACTAAAGTGTAATTGTGCATTTTTTTCCTTCATGTAGTCTTCTAAAAAAAAGTATAGTTAACATTTTTCTATTAAGACAACTGATAACTAATCAGCTCTAGTGCTGGACTTCTCAGGTTTTCAGCCAATTCAGATGAACTTGGAACTGATGGAGTTAAGAATCCAAACTATATTATGTAAGTCCCATGTTTTGTTTTCAAAACAGAAGTTTTGTATTAAGCCACGTTTCCGAACAGAGATTATCTGAATGGTGTAGGTACTTATTTAAGTGCTACTCTGGTATTGCAGCAGTTTGTTCCACTGAGTAATCTCTCTTCAGGAGAATTTGTTAGTCTTATGAATTTTTACAAGCAATGCTTTGTGTATGTATAGAACTTGTTCAGTAGGGAATTACTGTATTTAGCATTGTGCAAGTTATTCTTTAAAAAAGAAACTGAAAAACTTTGTGTCAGCAGTTCTGGACCAATAAGTGTTTGAGTAAAGTCTATGTTTTTCTTAAAAAGAAAAAAACAAAACCAAAGCCTGTTCTTCTGTTAAATTTGTATGTTGTGTATTTTTTCTATACTAAAATGGCTAGCTCTGATTAGGTGGCATTAAAACTTTTGTGTTCCAAGGTTCTTGTTATAGAAAGCTTTTTTTAGCTTTAAGTGAAATCAGATTACTCTCTTCAGTGTCAGAATATATGTGAAAATGTAATGGGCTGAAATTGTAGAATAAAGTATTTGCTCTTGTTTTATATGGTCAGCTTATGAGAGCATTTAGGTGAACAGATCTGATTAAACTTTTTTTAAAAACAACTCAAAGGGTAGAAAAGGGACACGGGGAGTGTTTGTTAAGATGGTGTTGAAAGAGTTGGTTATGTCAAAGCAAATGAAACCTGCTGAAGATGTGCAGAGAGATGTTCAGCACAGTGCAGCTCAGTTGTCCTGTGTTTCTGGTGGTCTGTGGTGTCAGTGCCTGACAGGCCCATGCAGATGGTGGGAGATGTGCTGGTAATGGGGCTGTCCTGTTGGGGCAGAGTGTCAGATGGGACTCCCAAGCCATGTGTGAACCCAGCCGTGTCTGCGTGGCTCCAAGACCATTCTGCCACCCTGCTTCTGTTATTGCAGAACAAAGTCTGAACTTTAGGAAGATGCTTACTATCTCTTTTTTACCTTGAGCAGTTTGTGACCTGCACAGCTGCAAGTCTGCCTTCCCACTAAGGTCAGTCTGGTCCACAGCCAGGGTTTCTGACATCAGGCAGCACCGCTGCTCATCAGCCCGTCGGATCAGGGCTGCCTCCTTCAAAAGGAAGCTTGAACCATCCTCTTGAGTCTTCAAATCTGCCACAGGACAGCGAGCGATGCGTATACTTTGTAACATGCAGATTTTATGCTGTACTAATTTTCAATGCATTTTAGAGTGTCTAGCATCCCATTCTGCCAGAAGTGTTGCCTCATCCCATCAGTCAGTAAAATCACCGATTCCCCTTGCCTAAGACTGACTTGTATGAATAAGGGCTTTCTAAATGCTCTGGTTCCCAAAGTCACCAGTGATCAAGCCTTCCAAGCCTGATCTCCTTCAGAGAAAAATGGGAGACAAGGGAAAGGGCTCTTAAATCAGAAATACCTTTATTAACAGTAAAACACAAGACATTAATAATCCCTTTTACAATAGAGTAATTCCAGCCAAAGAAAATGGAGTGTGTTAAAAAGTGTATTGTTCAAACATCAGACTAAATATGTTGACTTCAGAATGCCTCTAATCAGATGCAGCAGGAGGAATGCTACTGAAAATGTCCACTCAATTAGCAGTTGTCAAATCTTTCTTGATATGACAGGGCATGGGATAGAGACCTCTGGGGCTGATGGGAGGACTCCGAGCTGCCCTGGTTTCTCAGGCTCCTGAAACTGAGTATGTCTGAGATTTTTCATTCTCAAGAGGCAAGAGGCCAAGTAACATTCTTTATAGAGTGATCTACACTTCCTACGGAGTATCACTAACTGTGAATAATACTTTCTGCTGGATGGTGCAGGTGTTTTGCCTTGACTCTGATGGAACAGAGAGAGCAGAATTGTTCATAGACAGAAGTGACACTATTAAACCTATGTATGATTCACGGCTCTTCTCTGCACCTGACTGACAGCTCACACAACACACAAACCCACACCCTGCTCAAATCAACCATTTTGGCCCCTTGACTGCATAGAACTTTGCAACCTTTTGGCTTCATTGATCCACACAAGAAGGGCTGTTTCTTCGCTTTCTTGTCTCGCTTCTCAGCAAAATTTGTATCACAAAGGCAATACTGAAATGAGGGATTAAATTGCTAACACTCAATTATCTGCAGTATGCTGTGGTACATTTAACTTGCACTTAGAAAGTATTATAAATAATTAAAAACTCCAATTGCTTGACTTAAGTGAAGAGAATTCATTTGAATGTGCATTATCTCTGCTCATCATGTGTTTGTTCTCTTGCTCTCTTGTTTGCAAAGCACCTCATGGACATAACAATTAGTAAGATGTAGCACACACTTTAGCATCAGAAAACCACTTTGAAACATGATGTGCTCACTACTATGAAAGTGCAAGGGGTCAGACACCAAGTTTTTTTCTAGCCTTCCTTTGCTGATGATGAGGTCTGTATTTAAAATTATTAACCGATTGGTCTAATTCTTCCTATGCTATTCATATGCAATATCATTTGAATACTAACATGGAATATAAAATAGCAGCATCCATGGATAATAAAAACACTATCACTGAAGATCTAAAAACTGTTCACAATTAGCTGCACATGTTCACATTGGCTATAATGGAAGAGCAGTTGACTCTGGAGGACGTAGTGGTTATGTCTACCTTGCATAAAAGACATGGCCTGCAAATTAGATTATCCGTACAGGCACCAAGTTTGCAAGCATGGCCCAAGTGGAAGCAGAGGTGTCTTCTCGACAGGACTCTCATACACCTCCCTGGCAGGAAAGTATGGCATCAAAATGGCAATATAATGTAAGGCACACCTGGGCAAGCTGCTTGGAAAGCCCTGGGGTGAACAGGTAACAAGATCCTGGCTGCTCCTGGCCACTCTGGAGCTTCCTAGGACTAGATGATCGGTAGAAACCAAAGGCTGTGTTTTGTGCTGGTGCACAACATGCAGAAGTGCCTGTCTGCACTAGAGGCACAAAGCAATTTCTCTGCTGAACAGACTAAATGCCCACTCGGACTTTCTGTACCTTGCAGAAAGGTACTCCCAGAGCTGCCGTTAGGAAGAAGCCCTGTTTCAGTGACTGCACTGAAGCCTCCAGGTTGAGAAGCTTTTTATTTTGTATAAAGTCTCATATAATCTCTGCTGCAAGATGGGACCAACTATTTTTTTTTATGGTGACCTGACCTCTTAGTTGCTTCTCAGGGAAGAACACTTGTCCATTCTTAGTTCCTGTTATAAATGTTATTCCATAGTCAGGAGTCCCTATGAAGGTGCCCGCTGATTCCATCTTCCTTTGGGCACTGCAATTCCCCACCTATGCATGAAGTGAATTGCTTTGTTGCAGTTCCCAGGCAGATACTGTATATAATCCATCTCTTTCAGTTGTGCAGTTTCTCTTCAGACTGCAGTTTTCTTTGAGAAGCACACACTGGATGTGCTTTTAGTGTCCTTGAATCATTGCCCAAAGTTGAACTGATTAGTCCTGCAGCAAGGCAGAGGGTAATCTTGCAAGTGCAGTTCCCAGGTGCAACCAGAGCCTACTGGCAGTTCAGAACATGGTTTAGTGGGCATGGTGGTATTAGGTTGACAGTTAGAGTTGATGACCTTGGAGGTCTTTTCCAACCTTAATGATTGTATGATTCTACTCCCTGCATGACATGGAATGCTATTTGCCCCAACATACCTAATGGCTTAATCAGCAGGCTGGTGCACCCAGCCAGGCTGTGTGTATAGGAAGCACCAGATAAAGGATTGTGGTACTCCGAGCTGCTCCTAAAACAGGTCTTGATGGTTAGTTTAGATGTGAATGTAAAAAGCTCTAGTGAACACAATGGCTGCCCAAGCACGTACTGCCTTGGTCCCTCCAGCATATCTGGTCATGCTCCTTCCACCCTAGTCCCTTCATCCTCTCAATGCACCTCTGGTTACAGAAATCAACCATGAACTAGAAGTCCTCTAAAAATCTTCTCAGCCCCATCAGTGGGGGGTTTCCACTCACCCAGAAGTGCTTGGGTTTAGATGTTGAACTAACAGCCTGCTCTCCAGGCTTCTCTAGAGCAAGGAGATGTCACCTTTGGCTTGGAGAGCACGTGGGCATGTTACATTCACTACATTTCTGAAGATAAAAATCTATATTCTGGGCAGCACTTCTCAACTTTGAAAAATGGTCTTTAATTACTCTGCCCTATGACTCATTAATCTTTATTGTGCTTGGTTTTGGTTTTACTAAGTTATGTTATGGGGAGCTGGGGAGAGAGGTGACTAGCACAGAGGATGTAACATTTCTTTCCTGTGCTGAGCACCATGTAGTGCTCAGGTATTCCTGGAAGCTATAGCTGCACCAGAGAAGTTTCTAATGAGCCAAGAAAATTTGCCATATGCTTGAGACCCCTTCAAAATGACTAAATTCAATCAAGCTTCTTTCTTTATAAATAACTTCCATCAAGCCAAGAAGCAAACAGTCTCTGCCTGAGCTGCCTCTGTAAATCCAGCTGTTTGTGCAACTCCTCAGTTGCTGGTGAGACTTTGTTTCCTGAAGCTTACAGGTGAAGGCGAGTGTTGTAAGCCAGAAAGAAACAAAGGCATATTAAATAAAAGTTACCATGACAAATGCCCGATTTTCTCCATTTTAAGAGTTGTGTGGTGGAGATGATGTTTATGGTGAGAGATGCTTGCAGTGTTGATTATACTGAGGGAACATTAATACCTCATAACTCTGACCTGCACTGAACTGATGCAGAAATAGCAGAAGATAAACATGCTTCATCCTGGAACTGTTTCTACTAAGAGAGAGCTCCTGCCTGCGGCACCCAGTTATCACTGAATCTCTGTACAGAGCCAAAGAATCATGTAAACTGAAGGGATCTCTGCAGGGCATCAAGTCTGACACCCTGCACAAGGCAGCAATCACTCGGAGTAGGCTGTTCAGGGTGGTGAAAGTCTTGACACAGTACCTGCTGGAGATACAAGGAATTTCCTCAATGCCAGGCGATGTTACTCGGGGACACAGTTTTCCTTCACGTTGCTGATACATTATCCTTCTGACTGAGCAGAGCAAAACATGAAATACTCATGAGGAGAAAAGGCGCTTGTGGCGTAGCCTGTGACGGGGAGGCAAAGCACGTGCTGCACTTCTGAATGCTACAGCTACTGCTACACCGTACCTGACCAGCTGTTCCAGTGCAAGATAATGGGACGGAGCCATCAGAGCAGTAGTGCTGCTGAATGGCTCCCTGCAGTCAATGTGCCGGACTTCTGGATGCAAATGGCACATTAGTACTGGTGCTGCTGAAGAACTGGCAACAATTAAGCAGTCGTCTTCTCTCGGCTACTTAATAGGAACACAAGCGGTCTATGTACCATGATGAATGTGCTTTATGCCACTGCCTGATCAAACTCCCACCACAGCCTGCTGATGCATGGTACTTCTCCACAGAAACTTTCAAGAGAGTTTGGATTGTTGATGGCTCAAAAAAACATTTAAAAAAAAATCTGCCTTCAACTAAGTAGTCTCGCTCTAAGTGGTTTTAAATCTCTCAGGAAAGCCTATCTCCAAAGCCCAAGTATTAATGAGTGCATTTAAAGGCTTTAAATTGACTACAGGTTGATAGGTTCATGAAGACCTTTCAGCAGAAAATATCTCCTTCCAAAATGGGGAGACATTAGAGTGAGAGGCAAAGTTACACTGCTGTAAATTATGAGAAACCTGAATTTGTAACTCATCTCAAATCACATAGTAGAGAAGCCTGTAAGAGAAACTTTGCTCAAAAAGAAAGGGAAATAAATGGTTTATTTGCCTTACTTTTTATCACTGCATCTGGGCAGGGATCATCTTCCTATTTACTTGTTTGCCTTGTTCACTGTTACCATTTCTCCCTTGTGATGTGAGCTCTCCCCTTCTCTTGGGGAAGCTGTCAGCTGCTGTGTGTTTGCACAGCATCTCCTACAGTGGACTACACCTGTAGAAGCAATCAAAATAGGAAAGAGTTCACGCAGTGATACCAGCCATCCCAAATGCTAACAACTCTGACCTGCCTGTTGGCTTTGATTGCCCAGAATCATGTGCTTTCCTCAAACTTTCAGCAAGTAGTTAAAATTTGCAGAAATTCCTTTCATCCTCATGCAGACATTTTAAACAGGTCAGAAGAATTATGCTCCATAAGTGCCTTTTTACTTACTAGTAAGAGAATATTGAGGTGACCACCTTAAGGAGATGCATGTGTGGACTGCATTGAAGCCAAATCCTGTTTTTATGAGGATTACTGTAAAAGCAGACATACAAAAAGGAAAAACTGCTCTGAATTTACCAACTTCCATTTAAACAACACAGACACTGACCAAGCACCATTACTAGGCTGGGAATGTCAACACATCTTCCCTAGGGCCCACCTCACCTACTTTTGGGTATGTCCAATGTAGCAGTCAACATCTGAGCTAGTGACCCTGAGTTCCCCTTATACTCAGTAAGAAGACATAAGCATGCTCAGAGTGCAGTGTATTTCACCTGCTTGAAATACCTTATGATGCCCCAGAAGAACCTGCTTCTTTTCACTGACCATCCAATTTTCCTCTGCAGTATTGCCAGGAAACTGGGTGCTGGAGCTGCCCAAGAGCAGATGCACCTCTGAATGTCCCCCTTTGCTCTCTGCAAGGAAGACGACAATTCTGGGAATGTCTAAAGGTAACCCCTAGGCTTCTCTCTATATTAGGACGGAAGGAGGTTTCAGCCTAAGTGGTAATGAAGCATCTAGGATAAAGGACAGAGCTAGATGCTGGACAGGAGAGGTGATTTTCTCTGTCCTTAGCTGCTAAGTAAGCAGAGGGATGAACAACATGAAAAGTACAGGTAAATTACTGGAGAAAGGGTGCAATAAACATGCTAAAAAATGTGTTACCGATACCTTGGTACAGTGACACCAATGACAGGGGGAGCTGATGAAAATGTCTTTTTCCAAACTGATTTCTCTCAAGTTTGCTAAAGGGTAAATGGCATGTCTGGAATTTTTGTGTAACATTATTATTGGATTTCATTGCTGCAGGAGACTGTAAAGCTTTTCCTACCCCACAGTGACACTGCTGACATCAAATGGGTCAACCCCAGTTGACAGAACAGAGTTCTTCACATTTACAAATTTCCTATACAATTTCCTATTACCGCTCAAACTTAACAATAATTTATCCTGTGTGTCCTAAAAATTCTGCAGGCAGCTGAAGACACATTCAGATGAAGTAACCCTGCTAGTTTACTGATTCTTCTGTTCTGTTCACAATTACCTCCCTGTAACAGCTATTATGCAGCATCTAAAACATGTGGAAATTCTTTCCAGTAATGTTATTTGATCTACGTATGCGATGTAGCTGAAGATTTCAGGCATCCTCTTCTAATTATGCAGTAAAATGTATAGCACCAGATACTGTGTGAGAACAAAAGAAACATTCCATATAACTTTTTTTTTTCCTCAGGATACTTCTGGTGTGTTCTAAGGAGAAATGAGATTGGAGATGTTATCACTCTTTTTTCTTAAAACAAAAGAATTTTCAGTGGACTATTACACCTGGAAATAAATAATCCTCTACCCTTTCAGCAAGGTAATGGGGACCATCAAAATGTAGTAAGAGTTTCACCTGCCTCCTCAGAAAAGCCTACAAAGTGAACAGCATTTCATACGGCTGGCTCTGTGGATGAGAGTATGGGCAATAGGTTTCCCTGCTTACAGAAGGACCACAGACAAGGAGCTTTTAAAAAAGGTTCTGCATGTAGATTCCCTCTTTCCTTCTTTGTGGCTTACACTGCCTCACCATCCTCTGCAGGCGAGGCACAAGCACTGCAAGTGATGAAGCCTGTATCAAAGATGAGAAACCATCCATGGGGATGTACGACGTGACTGGCAGGGCAGCCCTCTGCCAAACCCGAGCGTTGCAGTCAGATCCCGAGGACTGGCCCAGCACCAGGGATGGACATGGCTGACTCCCACCTCCTTCTCATCGCATCCCGTGAGCTTGGGGCTTCCTGTTCCCAGTAGAGAGACCATCCCAAGGTGAAGGATAAAGTAATTATTCAGTTCTTCAATGCACACTTCATTTCCCTTTTCTGAATCACAGTTCAAGTCCCTTTTAGACGTACCCTTGATATCAGCACAGTAGTCTAACTACAGACAGTCCTAACTTTAAAACAAACTACATCAATACTGTATAATGGATAGGATTCAGTTTACATGCCGGATACATATGCAAGTATGTATGCACTTTGCAAAAAAGCACTGGAAATTCATTAGTTTTTAAACTTATAGGTATACATTTCAAATTTTCTTTTTTTTTCTCTTAGGAGCTTGTTGCTTTTCAGTGCATCAGTACCGTACGCTACTGTGTTAACAGTATCAGACTATTCAGATGGGTCCAGAATGTTCTGACAAGGCTCCAGTGTTGAATGCGTCCCGAGGGCTCTCTCCTCCTGCCAAATCCTAGGGGAGACAGGGGTGCCTCAGCTCCTCAGAGGATCTATTGTCCCATCGTGCTTTGCAATAGGGAGACAAGACTGGAACTGCAGTTTAGTCCTTCAGTTCACTGGGTAAAAGTCATCTCTATGCATAAGTCCTCTGCACCACCTAAGGTCCTCTTTTAGACCTGAAATTAGGATGTAAAATGGATATAAGCGGTGCAGAGATCTGACTTGGGTTGCCTGCAGAGGGGTGAATTTCACCTACTAGGAACAGCTACAGCCAGGTTTCTGAATCTGCATGAAAGTGCTGAGAATTCGCACCGTTTACTGGCTTGGCTGGGGAATGAAGATGCTCACAGGAAATGTTTGACACTTTTGCAGGAATTTGGCTTATTTTGTACTAGAGAACAGATACGCTATATCTGAATTTCTAAACTTATTGTACTGGCATCAGAGTAACTAGAAACCACAAAACATAGCATGAAAACAAAAAGGAGAGTAGACTATGTATAGATATATTTACACCTACATACAGCTACATATAGAAGCTTCTGTTCACTGGGAATCCTATAAGCCACTGCCTGCAATAGCATCCATCCTAAGGGAATTCTGGAGATGATTCTTAAGAGACTGAGGAGATGGGGTTATGAGGTGAGCCCATCTGTGTCAGCACCTTATCCAGCCATTGCAATGGTCCATGCAGGTGGATCTCAATCCAGCAGGGCGTGCTTGTAACATCTTGGCGATGGTACTCTGCTCCCCAGCCCTATAAAAGCATCAAAGGACCAAAAAGTGAGGGGTTTTTTAAAAGAAACATTATATCACAGCTACAGGTAGTTCATCACCCAAGTTCCCAAGTGTGCTGGGTTTGCGCGGTGGAGGGTGGGGGGGGATGTTTTTGGTAGTGGGGGAAAGGGCCACCTTGTGAGAAGCCTGGCTCCAAGGCATACCCCCTCCCCAGCCCAGGCTGAGGGGGGGGGGGGGGGGTCGTTTTTGGTAGGGGAAGGAGCCACCTTGTGAGAAGCTTCGCGAAAGCTCCCCTGGCTCCAAGGCGGAGACACCCCAGCCCAGACTGAGACAATTAGCGACAGAGAAACACCTCTGCGAATCCGTATTTGTGAGGGGAAGGGCTGTCTTGAAAGAAGAAGGTGGAGAGAACCTGGAGGAGAGGCCACTGACCTGAACTAAAGACGACCATTGGCCTAAACAAAGAGAGAGCTTTGTTGCCAGGAGGAAGGAGGAGGAGGGGGAGGACAGAGAACCTCAGACACCCAATTCAACCCCTTGGAGCAGGAGAAGGCAAAGGAGGTCCCTGCAGACAATGGGAGTTCAAAGGCAGAGCAGATACCCACGTGTAGGCCATGGAGGACTCCACGCTGGAGCAGAAAGCCTGAGGGCAGGTGTAACTGAAATTGAGACCCCGAGAGATGCTCAATGCCAGAGTGAGGGTGGACCCCCAGAGCTGGGGGGTGAGGAGGTGTGCTGGGCTGGAGGCCTGTCTGCAGCCCATGGACGTCCCCATGTCAGAGCCAGGAGCTGAGCCCAAAGAGGTCCATGACTCCATGGGAAGCTTGCTTTGGAACATCTTGTTCCTGGACTTCCATGCCAGGAAGAGTGGCAGAGGTGAACTGACTGTACCCCCATTCCCTGTCCCCTCTGCCACTGGTGGGAAAGGTAGAGAAATCAGGAGCAAAGTGATTTGAGCCAGGGAAGAAGGGAGGGGTGGGGGGAAGGTGTTGTAAGATGTGGTTGTTATGTCTCATTGGGCTACTCAGATGAATGGCAATTAATTAAATTGATTTTTCTTCCCCAAGTTGAGTCTGTTTTGCCCATGACTGTAACTGGTCAGTGAGCCGTCCCTGTCCTTCATTCCTAATCCCGTGCCTGCTTTGTTGTGATTCTCTTCCCATCTCAGCAGGTGGGGGAGTGAGTGCAGGACAGCATGGTCCCACTGTGGTTAAACCACCACACCAAGATTTAATGCTTTGCCCTAAGGAAAATCTTCTCTAGCAACTTCACTCCTTTTTAAGGTCATTCATTGTTATCACAGTTATCGGGGACTGCATACTATTAAATCAAAATGCTCAGTCACACTTCTAGGTGCTGAGACCAACTGGCATGGAAAGGCCTGTTTCCAAGCTTGGCTGCCTGCAAACAGCCCATGGGGAATGGTCCCTGCTGTTCGCACCCCAGAGATGTGCCCAGGCAAGTCTGCCAGACAACTGTCTGGCAGAGACAAAAAGCAGGCCAGGCCCTGTCATAACACTTAACAGGAACTGGGAATTATCCTGGGCACTGCTTCATTTATTGGTAGAGAGGCATCCCACAAATCTGAGACTCTAGAAGTTCTAGGTTATTTATCTGAACCTCTGGAAACTTCCTGCAAGGTACCTCATGTCCCCTTTACCTTAAACTTAACCTATGTATAGACATTTTCCATAGGTTTTCTATCCTTGAACAATGTCCACTTTTTGCATGGGAGTTCTGGGCTGTCTGTTGGGGGAAGTCCTGTAGTAATTTCTCCAGCTCTTTCAGGGAGATAAGGGATATGGAGAGTCTGGCAGAAGATGGGGATGCAGTGCTGGCAGGGAGAAAAGAGCACCAGAAGTCCCCGCACCTCAAGCGGGCACAGTGTCTACTTGGTAAGCAGGCAGCCTGACTTCACAGCAACACAAGACATCCAAGTCACAGCCCCAGGTCTCACAGCTGACCGGCTGCCTCACTGCCAGAACTGAACTTGGATTTCCATAGGGCAACATGCAAAATGCAGCCCCACTGCAGGATGAGGCTCCCCCTTTGTAGGCTGCTGATCAGAGAAGCTGAGCCTTCCTTATCACCCTGCTCGTCAGGAGGGTTGACATTCTTGTTGTAAAAAAAGGACATGCAGGTATATTAAGATGGATGCCTGCCAAAGGTACCTAAATTGTGGAGTGCTGAACAACTCAGACAACTGAGGCTTCTAGAACCCACTTCTCTAGACAATCATCTGCAAAACTAGGATCAACACCAAAACCAGATGCCATAATGAGTGGTCTGGATAAAATAAATTCCTACTTAATGAAGAAAAGGGGGAAGAAAGCAGAAGAGTAAAATATGGACCCACCAAAGCCCAAAGAGTACTTCTAATCAGGCAACGTTTTTCTGACCTTTCTGACCACTTACCAGGCTAGAAAGGGCCTGTGTTCACAGGCACCTCAGATTTATGTTCTGCAAACCTTTACGTGAAATGCCACTCTTTAAACCAGCACAGCCAGGCTTCTGAGTTTGCGAAGTCTTAAGTACTCAGCTGCAGTGAAGATGCACAGCCAGAAGGGCAAGTGTCAGAGGAGTCGAGGCACCTCTCCTGACTGGCAGGATGGAAAATAATCCGGAGGAATGGGAAGGAATGACAGACTGCAAGCACAACCTGCGGGATCTGGAGGAGCCTGGCTGGCCACCCCCCTCTGCTGGCATCTCCCAAAGGCTCACAGCCACCATCCCCAGCCCTGTTGCTCCAGCTGCTGCTCTCCAGCTGCTGGCTGGAGCTCCCAGCAGGGGAAATGCCAGGAGGGTAGGACCCCTGTGCCCCTCAGACATCACTCCTGGGACACAGGGAGCTTCCTTCATCCCTGGGGGCTGAAATGAATTCAGAGGTGGAGCTCTCTTAACAAGGGAATAAAATGAGAACAACTTGCAAAGCTGTGGTGGTGTTTTGTGCAGATGGTGGGAAGAGGATACTGATACCCCCCCAGAGAGACCAGAAAAGTGCCTTCTGCATGGGAGAGATCAGCCAAGGGGTCCTGCTGCTCCTGCCAGCCCTTCCCACCTCCTAGGGGCAACAGCTCTCTCCAGCCCAGGCTCCAGTCATGTCCCAGAGCACTCAGCTGCCAAGTGCTGGGGAGCACAGCCAAATCTGCTAGGTGGTCCCCTTAGCCCCAAGACTTTGGCTTGGAGAAACTGTCTCTTCACTTTGTGCTTCAGCTGCTTCATCTGTGGAGAGGGGGCAATAGCCATCCATCTTGCTTTGGTTATCAGCAGCACTCAGCAGATGGAAATTGTTGTCTGCTCTTACTGATGATAGACTTACATTTTCCTGAGGGTTGAGATCCTCTCAGCTGTTCCATGGGCACACAAAGGGTATCAGAGGGGGCAGAACCTTCACCTCCCTCTGTCCTGTGTCCTGCCTCCAGAAGATGATACAGTCCTGGCAAGTTTCTGATATCTTGGTCCCTACCCATCTCAGCTGGTAGCTCAAGCATTGGTGGGGTAGGAAGCAGGGTGTCCAGCCCTTTGGCTCTGCTTGCTCTGTGGGCTGTAGGTGACCAGCAGCATCTGGTCACAAATCAGGGGAGAAGCCAAAGGACTCCCCTGCACCTGGTGGCTCTCAGCATGTGACTCTGACAGCCAACATGCTCCTCTGTGCACTGCATACCCAACACCCAAGGGCATTCCTTCTCCAGACTAAACACACCAGGGCTCACACCTTGGAAGAAATATAATTCAAGAAAACTGCATACAGCAAAGGGTTTTTGCAGGTCAGGAAGGAAGAACCTAGATGAGATTTACATAGCCATTTTCCAAAGGTCATGGGAAAGGGTTCAAAATGACTCCTTGCACAGGTCTTCTGGTGCCTGAGGCACTATAGTGGCTGCTATTGTTTCAACAAAGCAAGGTGATAATGTGGCAGCAGCTCTATTTAGTGCATCAACACTACCATTTCTGCTGCCATGCTAGGCATGGAGGCAGATAACACATCAAAGAGACTGCCCCGGAGTTGCTGAGATAATGAAGATATGGCATAACTGGCTACACTGCCTTTATAAACAAAATGCCTATTCATGTCGTCCATTAAAGAAAACATTGTTTGTTGGGTTTCTTGCTTTCTTTTTTAACCCTAATGCTCTGTGTGAGCAAGATGTCAGTTCCTTCTCCAGAAAAAAGCAACAACATGGTCACGAGCAGAGAGATTTTGGCTTGTACTCTTGGGAAAAGTTACAGGGCACTCTTAATGCTCTCAGAAAGTTAGGGAGATGGGTCACCATAGGTGGCTGGAAAGAGTCAGAACCAGAAAGCTGTGTGGGACTCAACTCATCTGCTTTGCAGAACATAGGGGAACTGGGCTCTAGCCTTAAGCAGTTTTGTAGTGTCTTAGATGTGAATTCAATCAGCTTCATTCAGTCATTTGGATAGAACCAAATCTTCAAGACAAAGGGAGCCACTTCTTCTAGTACCTAGCAGGACCAACTTTCTTCTAATGGTGCAACTTCTCTAGTTTGCAGGCTGAACATTGCTGCCAGCTCTCCACAGCAGCACGATAGGAAGTCTAGCACATCTGTAAAGAGCCTTGAAATACTCACCATTCTCTGGGGTTTAGATGCTATAATAGATACCTAAGTAAATTCTAAGTACTAAAAGGAGCAAAGAGATCTCATTCTGGTGAGAAGGCCATTCAGAAGATTTAAGAAACTCCCACAAAGACTGATAGATAGCACACACAGCCATCAGACTGCAAAGTTCAGACGTGAAAGACATGGAAACAGTAATGGCTTTGTTGGCTTTCTGTCTCTTTCAAATAACAGCGAGGTTAGATGTTCTTTGGGGTTTTGTATTCTGCTTGCAAGAAGCCCTTCTGGTAGTGTGGCTGGCCGGAATCAATGTCATCAGAAATTAAGACAATTTCTTGCCAGGGATCAAACAGGTGGCAAACAACAACAATTCCCAGCAAGCTCAGTGGAGGCTGAAGGAGGACCCAGTGTTCCTTGATTGAGACCATACATACCAGTCTATAGTAATGGTGAGACTGTAAATTAGCCTAGAGACACAAGCACATTCTTTTCAGATCTATGGCTCTACCAAGCTCTATTGCAAACAAGTAGCAACAGGAGAGATTACAACTGCCTAAAATATGTGCTACAACATTTACATGTTGCTAAGACCCCTCTAAGTTGAGCTCTTTATGCAAGCAATGGGGGAACATCACCATCCAGTCTGTGCTTGTTTTCTACAAAAAGCCTATGGAAAACCTAATTTTTGGAATCTAGGAAATTCCGAGGTTAACCACAAAAGCTACTGATTTTAAGCACCTAGACGTTTAAGGCACTACTGGAAAACAGGCAGTCTGAACTGCTGTTCGCAAGTTGGGTGTCTAAATCCCCACTTGGGAAGGATTTGATGCAGTCTAGTTTTGCACCAAGGCTAGCAAGTGATCAGAAATGCAAAGGAAAACAAAGAATCCTTACTTTAACAAAGCTCATTCGAATAGTACACATCTTGGTCAGCTCATACACCACTTCAAAACCATGATTGACTGACTGGGCAAGCAGCTGGGCGAAGAGCTGGTTGTTAAAGATCTTGAGGCTGCAGCCACTGGGGATCTTGCATACTGTGGCTGGGTGGAAACCATGCTGATAGTTACAGTTGCGGCTTTGCACAAAAATACTGCTGTCACTGACACATTCGGCATAAACCTCCCCACCGACGTAGTAGAGATGAACACCTTGAAAAAGAAAAAGTAACATGGATTATTTCTCCATTGTTTACAACACACTTTATATCAGTAATTCCTTAACTATTTTGCTAGTATTGGCATACAAGCCCAGGATGATTCCAGGCACTCAGTGCTTATACACTGCCTTTTCAAAGACAGTAGTGTGCATATCCATGTCTGTACAATGGACCCACCAACTTTAAGAGGAAATTGTCATAAAAGCCATTTGGAGGTATTAATCTACGGGAAGAAGTCTTGGCATGTGATGTTTTTCCTTGTTTCTCACCGACTGAAGGTTGGTTTACTTCTTTAACCCAACAGCATAGTACTTTATGACATATACACGCACATACAGAATCACAGAATCACAGAATGTCA
>NW_010297307.1:0-13253 GCF_000700745.2 Antrostomus carolinensis | reverse complement strand
CCCCCGGCGCTCGAATGGGGGTGGGGGCGTTTTGAGGACGAGCTCCGGGGCTTTAGTGTTTTCTGTGGCACTGACCGTTATTTGCCGCGTGTCACCCGCAGGCTCAGCTGTGTGTGGCTCTTCTCCTCGGGCACTATGGACAAGGCTACGAAAGAGAACTATGCCGGGTACCCCAGCCGTGCTGCGAAGGTAAATGGCTTCTTAGGTTGGTGGGTGCGTTTCTCCTGATCACACAAGAGCTGCAGGTTTCAAACTGTTTGTGGTAATTATTAACAGTGCTAAATAGCAAAGAGGGGAAAAGCTGTCTTGAATGCTTTCTGTGTGCAGGAAACAACTGCCAGTTTTGTCTTTCAGGAGCTTTCTCTTGGAGGGAACAATGCCCAGGGCTTAATTTTTTTATTGTTAATATTAGTATATCATACTTAAATTTGGAAATCCTCCTTATATTTTAAGTATAAGATCCTTTAAAGAGAGAGCAAATATGTGTAGTCAATTTATTCCAGATATGGTGTCTAAAAGAGAGCACTTAATGTCTTAATGTCACTATTGACATGCCTGTGCAGCAGTACTCATGATCACCCTGATTAACTAGGAACACAGGTGCTTTTTCCACTATTTTAACTTAAGACCAAATAGGTCCTGGTAAGGTTTCACAATAGCATAAGCAAAGCTTTGTTTTAATCAAACTGTCAATACATTATTTCTTGTGAACTGAACCAGAAGACTAAATAGTATCTAAGGGAAGAAAAAAAGTACAAATTGTTGCATAGGTATCATTAGAGGGTCAAAAGTGTGAGAAGCTAATCATTAGCATTTGAACTTAATTGTAGCCAAAGTATTCTAGAACAACTCTGAATTTCTGAAATGGAAGCCTGAACTCCCTTCCCTTACTGGAAGCAAAAGATTAAAAGCAGATAGCTGAACCTGACTAAATAAACTTGCTTTGTTCTGCTGAACTCCCGTTGCACTGCAAGGTATATCAAGATGATTAGCATCAAAGGAAGCAATGACTCAAAGCAGTGTATGTTTTTATAGTAAGGATCTGCTGTCTTAATACCTTTGGCTGATGTTTTTCAGATGTGTATGGAAAAGTTCTGCTCACTATAAATGAGCAAGCTGTTGTAGAAAACTGCTAACTTTCTTGTCAATGTAGAAATTCAATAATGTTTTCATTCATAAAATATAAGATCAGACTCCCCTTACATCTCCTGTTAATGTGCTTTGTGGTTTTTTCCTGCTGTACTGAATGGGGCCATAAAGGCTACTGTGTGCTATTCTATAACTGATACGTAATCTTTTCTCTTTGCAGATTGCTAATCCCATTGTGGATGGCCCGAAACGTGTCCCTGTGTCTCAGCATTCTGCCCAGAGCCGGTTACTGAACAGTGGAGCTCAAGCACAACGTGTTCTGTGTCCTTCAAACTTTGCTCAGCGAGTTCCTGTGCAATCACAAAAGTCTGTACTGTCAAACCAAAAACTGTCTAATAACCAGACAACACAGCAGCCTCGACCAAAATTTGTGGTCCAAGCAGCTTCTAGGCCTCAAGTTCCAAGCAAGAACAATGAAAAACCTCAACAGGCTCCAGTACCTGGTAATTCTGAAGATGATGTACATGTATTTATACAGTTGTGACACTTGGGATACCTCTGTGAAGCAGAGCAGTGCAGAAAACCTAAAGCTGATGTTGATGATGTGTGACAGTTCTGCAGAGAAGTACTCAGCTGTGCCTCGAAACAGACGAGCAGCACGTACTGCAGCTTAGATGTTACTGCACTGTCCATTTAGAGCCAATATGGGTGTTTCTCTGCTTGAAAAATTTCCAGATGCTCACTAGTCAGCTGTGAATTAATGTAACTGGCACCCATGCATCACAGTTTTTCTAGTATTAATCTTAATCTCTGATACTAAGAATATTGTAATTTTTCAGGGGGTATGTTTCTTAATGTTATTTTAATTTCAAGGGAGTCTTTAACATTACATTTTGATAGCACTGATAACTGCTATGCTGCTTTGCCAGTAGGAAGCTACACTAGGTTGTTTAAAGTGTCACTGAATGTATTCTAAGAACTGTTGTAGATACTGCACAGAGGTTAGATTTGCTCCTTGTGTGACTCTATTGTGTTCATGAATCTGGTTCATAAAGTTGATTTACTTCTCTACACATAGCAAAAAATTCTGATGCAGAAAGCGCCCCTAAACAGAAAAATGAGGAGACTGCTAAAAAGAAAAATGAAGAAACTAAAAAGTAAGTTTTATGCCTAAATTGTTATAGTTAACTGTGCCCTGTTGGATTAAGTTTGTTTTTAACTGTCAGGATTCATGCTGCAACTAAGCTGCAGATAAGCTGAAGGCTCCTTGAGCCCCTTGGTTGTGGAGACCAGTGGCCCTATGCTTTGCAGAGACAACACGTGAAACTCTAGGAAAGCTTACTTTGACCTGATAATTTGCAGGAACAAGGACTTGCTGCAGTGTAAATAAAGCTTCTGGCTAAATGAGTAATAGCTCTTCCCATGAGAGAACACTGACAGCCACTGCTCCAGTCACAAGATAGATGTGCTAGAGACTGGAGTCTAACGAAGGACGAAGTGAGATTTGTAGTATGGCTCCCTTAAACAGTTCTGATATGCACTAGTAATAAATCTGTACTAAGTGTATTGAAATGAGTCTTGATTTTTATAGTAGTGTGGTTGATGTTGGTATCTCTGCATAAACTTTAGGAAGGAAGAGACTAGCTTTTGGAACTTTTTTGGAGTAGTCTTAATGTATATTTTAATCTTCTTGGTGTTCTCTTAAAGCCTAAGATCTAGTTTACATTGCTAAGTATCTATTGAACATTATAGGCTGTGAACCTAGGAGTCAAAGCCCACACAGGTGTCTAGCTTTTGTAACATTCTCTTTTCTCTTGCAGAAGGCAATGGTCCCTTGATGACTTTGAAATTGGTCGTCCTTTGGGGAAAGGAAAATTTGGAAATGTGTACCTGGCACGAGAAAAGCAGAGTAAATTTATTCTTGCACTGAAAGTGCTCTTTAAAACACAACTTGAGGAAGCTGGTGTAGAACATCAACTACGAAGAGAAGTTGAAATACAGTCTCATCTTAGGTAAAGTTTAGTAATGAATTACACTGTGTTGTTTGTGTTCAAATAAACACAGTAACCTTGTTTATGATAACATACCCAAATGAAGAAAAGAGAAGTCTCTTTTTAAACACATGACACCTTGAAATTGCTAGTTAGGATTCTTTCCTTTCTCCACCAAGATTTACCTTTGTCTACCTAGCGATGAAGTACCCTCTTGTAACAAATCTTCCTATTACAAAAAAACAAACCCCAATGTTGTCTGCAGCTTAGATTCATGTGGGTAACTGCAATTTCAAGAGTCTGAGCTTGTTTCTGGTATTCTGCTTCCTGGAAAATAAGCCTAACTTGCTGAAGAAATTAGTTTTCACAGGAAGTGTTTAAGCTTGAATTCCAAAACCCATAGGAACTGGCCCCTTCAATGGTAATCTACTCTTCTGGTTGCTGTAGGATGGTATGTTCAAGGAAATACAAATTAGCCAGACTCTTGGCTAGCTGCTTGCTAGTAGGGAATCTAAGCTGCTGCTGTGATTAAACACTGTCTCTGCTATGAGGCTCCCTTAATGGATATGTTGTGAGCTGAAGGAACACTTACAAGATGTTGAAGTTCTGTGCTTGCCTTGAAGGCTGGGGGGGAGGCAGGAAAGGGAAATTAAAACTATATGGACAAATACCTTATTCAGAAGAATATTTAAATCTTTTTGCAGGCACCCCAACATCCTCAGATTATATGGCTACTTCCACGATGTTACAAGAGTCTATCTTATTCTCGAGTATGCACCTCGTGGAGAAGTCTACAAAGAACTTCAGAAGCTTACCAAGTTTGATGAGCAAAGAACTGCTACTGTAGGTTGTTCTAGCTTCTTATGCATTACTTGCTCTTCATATCTGGAATATCTGCAGCATAAAGCTAGCTCTTCGGATAAAGCTCTGTATTCTGTTGTGTGAAATGGATTCCATAGGTGCTAGTTTGCTTGAGCACTTGTAACAAGGAGTAACTTGGGAAGACAAATTATATATTGGGATGACTAATATAACTATGTTCAGCATTGCTTAATATTGCAAGTGCTTGGTCACTTCAGGCAGAGCCTGTATTGCCAGACTTCAAGGGTTTAAGGAATAATTGCTCTAACTTAAACTACTAATCATGCCTAGAAAAGGCTAGACTGTAGCCAGGTAAGCTGGAGTGACAATGTCTTTATACTTTAAAGATTTGTTCTCTTTCTACATACAGTACATCACAGAACTAGCAGATGCCCTGTCATACTGTCATTCAAAGAGTGTGATTCACCGAGACATCAAGCCGGAAAACTTGCTGCTTGGCTCAAATGGAGAATTAAAAATTGCTGACTTTGGATGGTCTGTGCATGCTCCATCTTCTAGGTGAGAATGTAAAACACAGCTTATTACTTCTGTAGTGAAAATGTTGGCTTTCTTGTCACACTTAAGATTTGTGGAATGGAGGTAAGTGTGAACTTCCTAAAATACTGGGGGGAAAAAATTCTTTAAGAACTGAGCCACTGCAGTGAAGGTCTTAATACCAACTGGTGTAGCAGGGAGAGAGTGTTTCTTGTCCTGTTTTTTCAACTTGTAAAGTTCAAAATGTGCTGAACCTGAAACAAGTGAAGAAGGCTGGTGTACTGTTGCAGGGTTATAGTGGTCTCTGAGATGACCTGTGTTCCAACATCACACTAGCAATATACTGAAGACTTTTCCTCAACTAGTCTGAATTGCATCTGACAAAGGAAGACTGTTTTTGATCTAGCAAGTGGGATGAAAAAAGGCAGGATAAGACTGAATGCAATGACTGAGATGCTTTAAAGCAAAAGTAGAAAACTTGCTGCTGGAACTTCTTTACCAGTTATTCTGGTGGTGCTGAGTCTATCCAGGGTAGACTGCACTGGGGTACAGATATTACCAGCATTAGCTTCTCTCTGGCTCTTGAAATGGATTATGTCATAATCAGTAAATGATTAAGTTAAGACTTTTCTGCAGGAGAACAACTCTCTGTGGGACACTTGACTACCTGCCTCCTGAAATGATTGAAGGAAGAACACACGATGAAAAGGTGGATATTTGGAGCCTGGGAGTTCTGTGCTATGTAGGGAAACCACCTTTTGAAGCAGTAACGTACCAGGAAACCTATAGAGCTATTTCCAGGGTATGTAGCAACGCTTATTTGGACTAGCTGAATCACGTGCCTTTCGGTTCTGTGGTCTTACTGAAGCTTAACAAATGGTCATTTTGAAGAAGAGCATATATTATAGCTAGAACTGTAGCAAGACATACTGATATGTATAAAGCTAGATGCTTAAAACTGTCTTTAGTCATTCAGTAGAATGACTAGAGACCTTAAGATACCTTACTGTACTTCCTTAGTGTTACCTGTTTCTGCATGGATCTGAACTTCTAGCCCTTTCATAAAGCAACTAATCTTCTCCATATCTTTCCTAATTTAAAAAATGAGTATTTAATATTCAAGGTGTTACTAAAAATACATTAGCTTAACTTTTCCTGTTGCATACCCTAGAAAGGTCCCAGCAAACTAATCTTGTTTAAAATACATTGAAAAATACACTGTTTAACTTCTGCAAGCAGTTACAACCTTGTTTTTTTGAAGATTACGATAAAATTACTTAACCTCATCTCATTAGGCATAAGGTATATAGCTGACAAGGCTGACACAGCTTTCCTTTCTCAATGTACCTTGGAGAGTAGAGCCCTTTGTCTCTAGTTTGGTTATTGCCAAAGAACTTCTGCCTCATCTTTAGTGTCCTTCCTCTTCCTTAGGTGGAATTCAAGTTTCCTCCATTTGTAACAGAAGGTGCAAGGGATTTAATTTCGAAGCTCCTGAAGCACAACCCATTCCAGCGATTGCCCCTGAAGGATGTACTTCTTCATCCCTGGATTACAGCAAACTCTACTAAGATTCCTGACAGCAGAAAGAGTGATGGTGCTGCCCCATCCAGAACATAGTCTTAGGAGGGGTAACCTCATGGGATCAACAAGAGGAGTCTTGTACTGTGACTACTGTAATCCTTACAATAGGAAAAGCAGGTCTTGGAGTCTAATGGCAATTGGAATGCAAATCTTTGGGTTGGCTGTTGTCTTAAACTCTAACTGCAATGTACAATTATCTGACTTTTGGCTGGAGGTTGTGGAATACTTAATATACTTGAAATCCAGTTACATGTGGGCCAGGTTTGTTGATGTAAGTATTAAGCTGTTCAAGGCTCTTGATGATGTGGTCTGTCCTGGTAATGGTTCATTGTTCCAATAACAAGAGGAAGTTGTTCTAGCTTATTGAACAGTGCAATATCCCGGAGATACCTGCCTCCTAACTTACTGGGCTGCTAAGGGTATCATAACTGTGGTGAAATCTGAAACTGAGTGAGGTGAATGCATTTCTCCAAGTGTCCTAAAAATGTGTGCATTATTTTTTGTCTCTATTTTGTCTTAAATGTGAGTACTCAACCTTTTAAAATAAAGACTTGTTATATACTGCCACCAGCATGGTAAGGTTCCTTATGGCATTATCACTTCCACTGGCTGTCTCTAATCACTTGTCTTTACCATCAGTACAGCTTGACACCTTGTCTATGATCACAAAATAAGTTTACTTCAATCCTCTGTCACCTTGCTCCAAGTGCTGCTACCACAAAGTAGGTGTGGTCACTTGCTATTTTACAGTCACAACACAGGATTACAAGGTAAGTACCAAATGTGTTGCTATTTACCTTGGGGGTTTTCTACAGCTATTGAAACCTGGGCATGCTTCTTCCTTTTTTTTTAAATGCACAGTCTAAAAGCACTTCTAAGAGAGGTCTGGAAGGTATTGTTATCAAATGGGATATATAACAGGAACTAATCTTAACACCTGGTGTTTTAAGATGTTATTCCTCAAAATGTAGCAAGGGTCAGACCACTCACCACCAAACCATACAAACCAGTATGTTTCCAGTAAAACACTTCAAGCAAATTAAGAGAAAGCAATTTATTGTATTTTCATTATAAGACTGTGGTCATCTTCACTATTTTACAAACCATTTTAAAAAATGATCCTTTTACAAGCAAGGATTCTAGAATTCAAAATATATTCTCAAATTAATTTAAAATATACTCTGCAAAAAACTTCATCTAAACAAACTGCCAGTAGTTTATACAACCATAATCTGAATTCTGTTTATAACTTAAATGAAGTTCTGTTTCTTTACTGCAATAAAATCTCTAGTTAGTGCTGGCAACTTACTAACTTTCAGATGTATTTGCATTAAGTGATTCCTGCTTTACAGAGATTTTTTTTTTTTAAATAGAAAGCTTGAATATTCTTCTATGAACTTTACAACAAAACATAATTATCGGAAATGACCAATTAAATGAAGCAACCAAGGATGTCTTGTGATTATTCTGGAATTCTTTTGTTATCCTTGGTAACAGAACATTGCTCTAAACTGCTACAAAGAGGGGGCATGTAGAAAAAACCACACAGGCTTCTGTGAATGGGAGGATAAAAAAATAAGCCTAGTAGAAGTCTTTCTTAAGAAATAGTGACTGCTCCCTTGAAATTTAAAAGACTCCTGCTGTTCTGGGATGTAGCAGGTTATAGAAAGCTACAGTAATGGTTGTTGCATGTTGTCATTCCATAGTAACCCTCCAACTGCTGTGCAGACAGTGCAGTTTTCACCTATGGAACACTTGGCAATAAGCTTCCATCCACAAAATGGGTATAATAATCACACAGATTAGTCAAGGATAAAGGCAGAGCTCCCTTGAGGTATGTGCTGATTTGAAACTTATTCTCTGATCAGAGCTGGCTCAGACAGCAGCAAGCTGAAGCTAGTGCCCTGGACTAGCTGCCGTATTGCAAAGCACCCAGGAAACAGGAAAAATCCAGTGTTGTGGGTTTTCTTTTTTTTTTATAAGCAGCTAATCAAAATAAACTTGACAGCCATTCCTCCTGCACATGTGAGTAAATGAAGCAGCAGAGTGTTGGCTCCACATTTAACAGGCAAGCCAAGCAGCTGTGCATGACAGAAGCTCTGTTAGTGACACAGCTCACAGCTCCTGTGGAAGCAGGCCACACTGCAAGGCTCATTCTGTGTCCTGCTCCCAAGGCTGGTGTTCTGAGCAGTGTAATGCACCTTTACACGTATGCCTGGCTCTACTTGTATTACACATCAAGCCTCTAGCCTGTGTACCTGCTCACTGCTGCAGCTCTTTCTATCTGAAGACACTAAACCCTCATCTTGGCTGAGAGCACAGCCCTACTGAGACCAAGCCCTTGTGGAGGGGTTCTTCGTTTCAGGGGGTAGTTTCCAGTATCAGCTTGCTTCCACAGGGCAGAGGAAGTAAACTACATCTCTTGCAATTTTCCCTGTCTTAGAGAAAATCTCTGATTAACCAAGGGGTAGCAATAATGCAGAGGTGCAATATGTGGCTCTGGTTCATCTTCCTAGAGCACAAACTCTGCCTGCTCACTTGTGAGCCTGAGGATCCTCAGAGCATCCACCCAGCCTATGGGGGGGACTTTCTGAATGGGAAAAGAGTTAGGGTGCAATTTAATGTCATAAGTAGAGTTAATAGCTTGCTTACAACAAAAAGAAATTACTCCTTCCATCTCTGCCAACTCTCATACTAACCACAATTCCTTCCTCTCAAGTCACTAAACATCAGAAAAAAAATAAATTACTCTGATCACCAGCATAATTTCCTGCTATTTTACTTTAATCAGATTCCTTTATGAACAGATCTGTTGGGGTAAGTGTAAGCACAAAGATGGAGAAAAACAATGTAAAACAGAGCTGGAAAGAAGAACAGGTCTAAAGATTAATAGATCTGGCTCCAGCTATCTCACAGAAGCACAGCCCGAAGTCTGAAACCCAGGTTTACCACAGAATGTTACACTGAATACTTAGTTTTGGGATGTGGCCTTTAGGTTATCACTGGAAGGTGCTATGTGAATATATGCATGTGCAACTAATAAGAATAGTATCCAAATAAGGAAATAAAAAGCACCTCTAATTGGCACATTCAACAGTCTGTCAGACAAAAGCACAAGAACTACTATGAATTGTAATGTCTGGTCTTCAGGTGCAGATCTGAGTTTCATACACAGAAAGCTGCTAGGGTTAGTTTTCAGGTAAAAATGTGTCTCCAGTACAAAGCTGTATCTCAATACATTAAAAACCCACAGATACCTTGCCTCTGACTTGATCTTTGGAATATGTTCACATAGGAGGTAATTCTGGTTACACTGATTTCAGTAGACACTTGATTCCTTCTGAGTCCATAGGCAAAAAAAAAAATTAAAAAATTAAAAAGGACTTTAGTAAGGCCAGTTCCTAGCCTATAAATAAAGCATATTTTCAAATAATAACATCTTGAAACATGGAAGCACCACAAAGGAGCTGTAGTTTCAGAACAGTGCATCACCTATTCTGGCTAAAACAATTATCACTGCAATAATTAAGTATACAGGTACTCCCACTGAAGTTAGTTCAGCACGTATGTTCTATTGCAAGGCTGGGGTTACAATATGTGCCTTTTATCACAAAAGAAACACCCACCTATTGCCTTGGATTCCAATATATACACTTACCAAAGGAACTATTCATATAGTAGGATATTGTTTACTCCACAGACTATGAGGAAGAGAATCTTACTCTGTTTGCTAACTACACAGTAATATACTAAGGCTGCTATGCTATTTTGACAAGAAAAAATTAAGGTCCAAAAAGCTAGATTAAAGACCCAGAACTGTGTGTTCTAAAGAGACTGCTCATTGTCAAGCATTTATATTGCCACTTGCAGTGGAAACCAGATACCATTTAAACAGGTTTTTCTAAAGAAGAGGTGGCAAAAGGCAAAGAAAATAAGGACAGCACTTTTCACAGTGTAACATTTACCTAAAAGAAGAACTGCAAGAAGGGGTTGCATTAACATGAATCCAAATAAGTTTTTTAAAGAAATTTAGCAATCTGAAAAGCTACATGGATATAGAGCATATAAAAAACAAGAGTAAAAACCAGTAAGAAATCATCATGGATTTGGAGCAGGAGGTTTGAAGAAACCAATCTTCCGGCAGTATCGGACAATAAATGGCACAGAAACTATAGTAATGCTGATTCGTACTGGAGCAAACAATTTGTGAACAGCATATGCCAGCACAAATGTGCTTGTGCCAGCAGCCATTTTAGATTGCAATGATGATTCACTGAAACCAAGTTTGAAGAGAACTGCAGTCATATCCACACCACTGGGGAAAAAGAAAACAAGATTTCTTTAGTTTATTTTAAGGCTGCACGCTATAAAATATAAAGTGCTATTTTTTTCAGGGATCTTAACATGGAATAATTCCAACTCTGGAATTCATGTTCAAATTAGATGTTGTTAAACACCAAAACCAAGGAATTATTTCAGCAGTAACAGCTCAAGTTGCTTCTGTAGCAACAACACACCCAATATTTTCAGATGTGCATTTTTTTTTTTCTTAAATTGACAAGTTCCCTGTGAAGTCAAATATGTTCTTAAGTTTTACAACTGCACAGCTGCAGCATGTGCAAGGAGAATACTCAGCCTCATGTTCAGCCTTCAGAGATAAAATAATCTATTTTGCTACTTTTGAATTTAAAAAATGTTAGAAATTTGTGAATTTGTGTTGGAAATTCATCTTCCTAAAATTTAAAATAAAGCCTATTCTGAGTCTTCATGAAATTTATCACATAAATATAGATCAGCTCAAACCAAATAAGGTGCCTGTTGTTAGGCTTAGTGCTCTAACAGAGGAGTATGAAGCTGTTAAAATGACAAGTATCTTATCTAAAATCTAGCAAGTGAAGGAAGTATTATGCATCTCAAATAAGCATTATCCACTAAATCCACTAATATTTCATTTCTCTATAGACATAGCAGCTTTCCTCAACATTTCTATGTTTGGAGTAATTTTCCAAAATAAGTTGTTACTGTAACTTTTCCCCCTTCACTTGCCAGTATAGTATCTTTTAACTGGGAGTTAAATCATACCTGAAGAAAAAAAAAAAAATCACTGTCACCTTGTGCCACGATGTCCTAAACAAGAGAAATCAGGTATTTGCATGTTCCCACTGAAGTCAAGAGTAAGCAGCAGGGAATGCTTTGAGAAACACTGTGTTTCCCTATTTCCTCAGCTGAAATACTTCAGGCTCAACAGATATATCTGTAACTGACGCATTCCCGCCAGAAGCTCCATACACAATTTCCCACCTGACTCCTATACAGTAATCTAGTATTTTCTTTTTAAATCTAATCTTCTTTTAGTGGCTGTTGCCTTCTGCAGTTCAACTGCAGAAACTGAGCTCAACTCCCAGAAAAATAACTTTATCTCTAAGCTCCAGCACTTTTGTACGGCTCTATCTGTACAGACCACGCTACTGTTTGAGAACAAAAGATACCTCTGCAGAACAAAAATAAATTCTCTCATCTGGTTAGTTACTCTGGTACTGTCTATTCTGCTCTTTTCACCTGTCCACCATGGACCGTGAACCTATGCTAAAAGATCATGTACATCTATCTTCTCTCAAGTCTGATGGGAGATTAGATCCATTTATAGATCCATCTATACTCAAAATTCAGAAGATTACTGTGTATAGATCAAACAGGCATAGAGTATATGTCTCCTTCCAGAAATAAGCACAATGGTAAGATACTTTTCTTGGCTAAACCATTACCTAGAGGCTATAGACAACTGTACCAACCTCACCTTGACACAGCCAGGTAGAAGATTCCTAGAGATACTAATGAAATTCCAACATGGAATGAGACCCCTACAGCACCATATTCTTTAAAGACTTGTTTCAGCTGCTGGGATTTGTTGAGTTTCTTGTTTTCACCACTGGGATCCGTGGCTGCCTTTTCAGGGGATACATCTGCACCCTAAAAAGAAAACAAAAGTATTTATTAGCATTAAGCACAATATCATATTCTAGGCAGTTGAACCAATCTGCAATAATGAAAGAACTGGATTGCATACAGGGCTGTTCAGAACGCCTTGGGAGAGACAGTAACACACTTTTCCTCTTTCACATCAGAACAGCAGGTGCCTTTAGCAGAGCCCATGCAACCTCCCTTTTCCCAGCACTGAGCTTGCTGCACGTTCTTACACAGTGCAACTTTCATAATTAAAGAGTTATTACAGTGCCAGTCTTCCATTTGATGCAAGCGCGTGCCCAGGCACACCCACACCGTTGCTTGAGAGATGAGACTGAGGTGCCAAAGGGATCTTTGCTTACACCCATGCTCAGCTTTTTACAGTGAATTCTTGTAACAGAGCTTTTTGTTCAAGGGCTGAGCAGCTGATGGCACTGGAAGCCTACATGATACCAAACTGCTGCTGGCTTACTAACACCTTACTGACAGAAGAGGTCCAACATTTAAGTTCCTATAAATCACCCTCTGTAGATTAGCTGAAAAAAAGGAAGATCCGGGGAACTGCTACTCTTGACAGCAACAAGCAATACTGTTGCCATGGTGCAGACAATAGCTACACAGACATGATGTAAAGAGCCTAATTTCACTAAAAATGTTTGTCATAGTAAAATTTATTGACAGCTTTTTATCTGGGTGAATTTAAAGTGCACAGCTTCATGCTAAAATATACCCCAAAGCAATGCTGATAGTGCAATGCAGGCAAAGAAGGGCATATATGATGCTAGTAATAAGACAACCCTTGGATGCCTCCTCATACTTGCCATAGAAAAAAACAGTAACTGGAGAAAGAAAATGTTTCCACAAAGACTTCAGGATTTTTCTCTAATTAGTGAGCAGTTGTCAGGAAAGATTAGAAGAGCCCTTTCTTTTCAGCTGAATTCAGCAGCAGGCGTGACAATATGACAGCCGGACTAAAGGCCTCTGCTGCCCACAGGACAGGTCCAGCTACCGAGCGCCCGGCACCACCAAATCCTGCTGGAGATCGGCCCGGCACCGCCAAATCCTGATGGAGATCGGCCCGGCACCGCCAAATCCTGCTGGAGATCGGCTTCAGGGCACACAAATTAGAAGAAAAATACTTTTGATTAATCCTCAGACCTGACAAGATTGTAAATTACAACACAAGACAGGCTCCTCTTACAACACTCATGGTAGGATGAACTCGCGTCAATCTGATTTGAACCACACCAACCGCTCCCCCAAATAAACCCC
>NW_010297306.1:0-1227 GCF_000700745.2 Antrostomus carolinensis | reverse complement strand
TTGCAAGGATGGTCACAAGATCACCGGGTTCTGGAAACCCCAACTTGTAAAGACACCCTGCCCGTGGGGGTGTTCTGCCTGGTCATGTCCCTGCCCCAAGTGTTGGGGGGCACAAAGAGACGTGCCATTGCTATGGAAACTACTGTCACGGGCAAGGGCAGGAGGGAGAAAAAGAGGAAGAGAAGGAGAGAGTCAGAGAGGATGACTGCCTGACCACGACGCACCACTGCTGGAACAAGCAACTGAGACCTCCTCGCACACACCCCCCTCACCACCGCCTCACCGCTGGACCCGTGGTGGTGACTATTCTTGCTGCCCTATCCTGACTCCTTGCTTGATTTCCCATCTTTCGTTCCATCCTGTCCTATCACTATCCTCTTTATTACTCTTCTTTTTATAATAAAAGGTGTTCTGGGAGTGCAGCATGTGACCTCGTTTGTGTCTTAATCTCGCTCTTGGGATCATATCAAAACCTTCCCCAACATCGGATCGGGATATTTAAATGATCCCAACATTGGATCGGGACAGATGGGAATTTCTTACAACACCCACATATCAAATAATATTTACACATTGTGGCCTGTTTTTTTAAAATCAGCTTCTAAGAATCTGTCTGGTAGCAGCAAACCAACAATAACAGAGTGAAATAATCTGAGGAAAAGGGCAACAACAGAACTTCTGTGCACTGGGGCAGGGCCCAGAAACATGCTTCAGACCAGCTTACGGCTTTATCCAGTCTTGCTGTCCCAGATGCAAAGACACACCAACTTGTGTGTCCCTTTCCAAATACTTTGATGGCTGTTGTGACAACTGTAAAATTCTGTTTACCTATTTCAACGCTGTGTCCATATGCGCACGGTGATGGGCATGCCATGGACCTTGTTTTATAGATCCAGGATGTGAAGATTACATTTTGGTTACAGTTAAAAAGGTCACTTCTCCTGCCTGGCAAGGCTGTCTTTTGTCCCATCCCTTTACTGTACATTTCATTAGACCAGCCGGATATGACAACACATTAGCAGGGTTATTAGGGTTTCATGCTCCCTAAAGGCTAAATGCCTTACACCTCAGAACCGTAGGCTCGTCTTCATGGGCATATACATACCAGATTGTCACACTGGTGCTGCTGGAGTCTGGAAAAGGTCCAGTCCAGGGTCAGCTGGGGACACCGCAGCAGGGATGATGCCAAAGCAGGGTAAATTGAGGAAGTGTGGACTGGATGATCAG